>NC_134087.1:121374410-121677441 GCF_000715075.1 Nicotiana tabacum
GGACGGAGGGAAGCTGGGGAAGGTGACTACATTTTTATACAAAGAGAGGAAAATTAATATTCAAACACAGATCCAAACAAAAGAATTCAACAGGAACAGGAGCCTGATTAATATTTCATTTTTTCGCTTCAAGCCAAGAGTGTACAAATGTGTACCTGGAAACAGCAGTACAAGAACAAAAGAAGTAGGAGTCAGCAACAGTAATAACGCGGCAACAGCAGGTTCAGCAACACCGCAAAACCAGTAACAACCAGTAGAATGACCCAGTAACAGATTGAAAACTCAGCAGTGCAAAAGTACAATCACAATCAAAGCAGAAGAGAGAACAGATGCAAGAGGCAGTAATTTCGGATTTTGAATAACACTCGAGAAAAGCAAACGGAAATTATTCGAGTGAAAATTCAAATTGCATTTCTCTTTTACTCTCAAAATATTTCAAGTATGTCCGCTCTCAAAATGTAGAAAAATGTTTTATGTTCTACCTCACGTATTAAAACTCTCTCCCCAAAAATCCTCTCAATAATATTCAAGTTCTAAAAACTCTCTCCAAAAAATCCTCCCCCTTTCAAGTCAAGAATGACTCTATATATAGCAAGACAAGTCTTCCATTCCCAACCCCAAAATTATTCCCCCAATGGCATGCTTTGGCCCACTATTAAATGTCTTCTTTATTTTAAATTTTTTCCCCCATGCCTACATTAAACAAGTACAAGATTCCTCTCCATTATAATTTGTCCCCCATGCCTATATTAAAAAAGTACAAGATTCTTCCCCATTATGTTTTGTCTTATCCCCCATTATATTAAACAAGTACATCAAAAACCCCACCCCATTATATTTGTCCCCCATGCTTAACATAAAGAATCAAAATAATGTTCAATTACCAAACTACCCCTCCGACCTTATTGCAATTACAAATCTACCTCCGAATGCAATGCAATTTACCAAATTACCCTTCTACTCTAAACAATCAATTAATCATAACTCAACCAAAATATAGTCAAGATGACCAATTTCTCAACAATCTTCAACAACAATTTACATGAACATGATGAACAACACAAACTCCAAATTAATGGAAATAAATCAACCATATCGGGAGCCAATCCTGGTTAATTTAGACCATTAATGGATGAACAAAGAGACAATAATACAAACAACAATATGCATGATTCAAATTAAACTAACAAATCAAAGACAAACATAAACTCACATTAAATCACTGGATTTAAACATGAACTTCAAACCAAGACGAACATGAATTTAATTTATCTTTAAGCAACAAACATGGCGGATTCTAACGATTCAAACAACATTAATATTTTCTGGAAAATACATAACACATGAAACAAATTGAAGAAATAACCAATTAAATTTCAATTTGGATCTAACAAACATTAAACTAACAAATATTCACTTAAACAACAATACAAACATGAAATAAACATGAAAAATAACTAATTAATCTTTCACTTGAAATCTAAAAAATTAATTTAACAAACAACACATGAACATGAACAAAACCAAAATCAAATATCTAAACATAAACATGAACAAAACAAACATTCGCCGATTTTAGATTCGAAAATATCAAAACAAAATACGGACAGAATAAAACTCAAAAATCTACTAACCGAATCGAACAATCATACATACGGACTGTTTCGGCGACCCTCGACCAAAGCTCAACCGAACGACGACGAACACGAACCTAAGAAGTTGACACCAAAGCAACAGCAACAATCGACGCGGCAGATGAAACAATCGACGAAGAAAATGAAACAGAAATATAGCGTGGCGGGTCTGTTTGGAGATGAAGTGAGGTGGAAGGCAGAAGCAGAACTCGTCGAGCCATGGACGTCGAGGGTCATCCATGGACGTCGAGCTCGACTTTGAGCTTGATGTTGAATGATGACGATGAAGCAGGAGCAACTGGGAGATGAAGCAGACGACCAACGAACACGAGCAGACGACAGTAGCAGCAGCTCGGTGGGTCTGCTTGGCTTAAGGACGTCGAGCAGCTGCTCGGAGGTGACACAGGAACTGTGCACGCGTGGGGGACTGGAGGTCGACGGACAGTAGCAGCTGGAGGTCGGAGGGTTGTTTGGACGTGATGGTGGTTGACGATGACGACGCAGCAGTGGCAACCATGGACGTCGAGCTCAAGCTTGAGCTCGGCGAAGACGCAGCAGTCGCGGGGTTTACTTGGACGCGAGGGAGGTGGAGCTTGTGTGTGTTTGATGTGTGTGTGTGTGTTGTCGATAGGGAGGCAGCCATGGGAGCTGCTTGTGTGGAAGGGGAGGTAGCCATGGATGGCTTGGGGTGGTTTGAGTTTGGGGAAGAAGAAGATGGAGGGGGGAGGCGGATGGTAGTTTAGGGTTTTTTGTTTTTGTTATTTTTGTTTTGTTCTTGTGTTTGGACCAAAAAATGAAGAATGGGGTTGGGTATTGGGTTAATGGGGCGGACCGTGTCGACCCGATCTGAAGTGGACTGGGTCATGGAGAAGATTGAGCAATTTTTTGGGCCTTTGGCTTATAATTGAAGAAGTGGCCCAATCCGACTTTTCTTTGTATGTTTGTTCTCCTTTCTTCTTTTATTTTTCTAAAACTAAATTATAAAAGTACTTAAGTTATTATTAAGAACTAAATTAAGTTATAAAAGCGCAAATTAACTCCCAATAACAATTAACGCACAATTAGGTAATAATTAAGCACAAAATTGTTCATTTGGACATTAAATGCTAAAAATGCAAAAATGCCTATTTTTGTAATTTTTAATTTTTGTAAAACTAATTTAATTATTAACAATTGTAGAATTAAATCCTACATGCAAAATGAGACATATTTTTATATTTTTTATTAATTTAACAAATAAGCAAACACAAACAAATACAAATAATTATCCAAAAATATCACAAAAATACTCAAAAATTGCACACCAAGGAAAATCATTTTATTTTGCATTTTTTGGGAGTATTTCTCATATAGGGCAAAAATCACGTGCTTACATAAAGTACAATCCAAAGATGATTCTCATGCTTCTATCGATTGCGGGAGTAGATAAAAATATCATCAATGAAGTCGATCACAAAAGAGTCCAAATAGGGCTTAAATACCTGATTTATCCAATCTATAAATGTTGTTGGGGTATTTGTCAAGCCAAATGACATCACTAGGAACTCATAATGCCCATACCGAGTCTGGAAAGCTATCTTAGGGATATCTGATGCCCTAATCTTCAACTGATGGTTTCTAGATCTCAAATCAATCTTTGAAAATACTTTGGCACCCTGAAGCTGATCAAATAAGTCATCAATACTCGGCAAAGGATACTTGTTCTTGATAGTGATTTTATTCAACTGTCGATAATTTATACACATCCTTATCAAACCATCCTTCTTCTTCACAAACAACAATAACGCACCCTAGGGCAAGACACTAGATCTAATGAATCATTTATCAAGCAAATCCTGCAACTGCTCCTTCAGTTCCTTCAACTCAGGTGGGGCTATACGGTATGGTGGAATAGAGATGGGCTGAGTGCCCGGAGCCAAGTCAATCTATAAGTCGATATCTCTGTCGGGTGGCATCCCCAGCAAATCTATAGTGTTACATCTCGCGTTTTCGTATGTTAAAATTTTATTTTTAGTTAACCGACGTAGACTCGGGGACTAGATCATCTTGACGTTAACGTACTTATGCTATTTATAACAAGCGATAAATAAGTGTTATGAAGGATAAAGGGATACACAGATTAAAGAAAAGCGAGTTTCGTTGAAAGTGGTCAATTTGGAATAAAATACGGGTCGAGCGATAATACCCGATAATTATGAACTAGTACCATGCAAGGTACCATATGACCACGATAGTATAATATATAAAGTATATATGAAGTATTTTAAAAATAAATAGAATTTTAAGTAATTTGTGGTAATTTTTAAATTATGCAGATAATTGATTAATTACCGGGTAACAGGACATTACCCGGTTAACTAATAAGTGGATAAGATTAAATCCCTCCCCAAGAAAACGTGGCAGAAGGCCACTACTTAAGAAATGACTCATATTGAATTATGAGGAGGTGGCTACCAAAGACTATTTGAATTATTAACAAAGTAGTAACTTAAGTAAAAGTCTTAAAGACTATTACTCTTTAACACAATCTGCCTAGGCTTTGGCTTGTAAAAGCTTCAAATCATCAACATACTTTTGGCTTAAATCCAAGAACACGTTAGGCATAAGCAAGCAATTCTTGCAATTTCAAAGAAATCCAAACCAAAAATGTGAAAGCAGAATCATTTTCGTTCGTCAATTCAATTTTTAGCCAACGATTCAATTTCAAAGAGCTACCAATTTCGAGAATTTCAAAGCAGAATTTCATCCATATTTCACAGAAGCAGATTCATTCAAATAATTCCGGGAACAAGTATGTTAAGGCCCCCCCTTATTTATTTGGCATGGTCCGAATTATTCTGAAGAAACGAGCAAACACACAGTTTCCATAAATTACTCTGTTCATAGAAATAGTAGGGGTACCTATATTCTTGATTCCCCATGAAAATTATTATTATTTTCTGTTCATGGGTCTCAAAATAATACACAGTTGAAAAAGTTTATTCGGAAGGAATATTGAGATTATTACGTATTTTTCATGTATTTCACTCATTTATACATGTACATTGACCCATGATCAGATGGCATTATATACATGTATATATGTATATTATATTTATTTGGGATACGAAAAAAAGGTTACGGCGTTATATACGCACCACCACCTGATCAGCTGGTATATGATGATGATGTTGCCCACAGTGGCTGAAATATGACTCAGACGGCGTTATATACGCGTATATATGTATATGTATATGAGATATGAGAAGAGGTTATGGTGTTATATACGCACCACCACCTGATCAGCTGGTATATATTGATGATATTCCCACAGTGGTCGAGACGATATGATGGGATGCCCTCAGTGGCTTGATGATATTATGTACACCCATACCTATGCATGACACGACATTTATACGCAAGTGCATGGCATTATAAACATTTTAGAATTTACAAAGTTATTAAGATTTAAAGATGTGTATCTATATTCCATGTTTCATCTATGTCTTTTACGTACAAATTTTTATGCCTTACATACTCAGTACATTTTTCGTACTGATGCCCTATTTCACGGGGACTGCGTTTCATGCCTGCAGGTGCAGGTAGGCAAGCTGACGGCCCCCCTTCTTAGGATCCCTGATCAGCGAGAGTTGGCATGCTCCATTTGATCTGGAGCTGCTTTTGATTTTGGTACGTGTGTGTGTGTATATATATATATATATATATATATATATATATATATATATATATATATATATATATATATATATATATATATGTATGTATGTATGTATGTATGTATGTATGTGTGTATGTATATATATGGGTATGATGTGGCTCAATCCCGTCTTTGTACAGTTATGTTTCTATTAGAGGTCTGTAGACAGTATGTCTAGTTGGGATATATGTGGCCTTATCGGCTTTCAGTTATTGGATGTATAGTTGTCTATAGCAGCCTTGCCGGCTCGCCCCATGTATTCTGCAGATATACGTATATATGCCTTGTTGGCAGGTTTCCTTCATGTATGTTATCTTCGTAATTCAGAAGATGTTATACAGGTTCATATCCTAGACGTATCCTTAGGAGTGTTTGACATGTAGGACTCAGGCACCCGTCACGGCCCATCGGTTTGGGTCGTGACAAAAGTGGTATCAGAGTAGTTCTGTCCTAGGGTTATCTATAGGCCGTGTCTAGTAGAATCTTGTTTATGGATGTGTTGTGCACCATACTTATAGACAGGAGGCTACAGGACATATAGGATGTTATCCTCTCTTCTTATCTTAGATCGTGCAATATAAGCATTCATGTTCCTAACGATGTGTTACGTTTTTAGCGATGCCTCCGAAGACTCCAGCCGCTAGCACGGGTTAGAAGGCTACAAAGGTGTTAGAAAGAGAGATAAGTTATACTATTGGATTCAGACCCATCGGAGATCATGGGTTCTATTGAGGAGGATACATCCGAGGATCCACATGAGTCATCCGTTTGAGTTGTTTCGACCACTCCGACAGTAGATGGGGTGGGAGGAGTTCCGACCTCACCAAGGCCCTTAGTTTCACAGCCCGTTGATTAAGGTATGAGGGGAGTAGTGCATAGATTGGCACAACCGGGATTCCCTCAGGCTCAAAACTATGTCAAGGTATTTGAGGACGCCATCTCTTTTGAGGTTTCGGATAGTCCACTGTCTTGGGAGTCCGTCAATCAAGGTTCGTCGGTGTATGTTATGGGATACGCAGATGAAGAAGATAGTAGTCGGGCCAAGAGGAGGAAGGTAACTGATAGGGACATGAAGATTCCGCTTCGAAGTGTGTCCGATCGAGGTTCTTATATAGGACGAGGCAAGGACCCTCTACTATAGACTTCCTCCAAGTGTCAGATTTTGGTTGGTGAGTTCCACCTCTTCTTGGAAATATTACCAAGTCAGGGTTTTAAATGTGTTTGGTTGTTTTATGAAGATGTAGGGAGCCCTGTCTCGACTTGTATATATTATGGTTATGCCTACTTAGAGGTTTTGCAGACAGTATCATGTATATAGTTTTGGGTATGATATGCCTACGGTTTAGTTGACCCCTATGTATATAAACCTTTTTCTAAATTAGTTATGCGAGTTAAGTCTTAATATTGTTACTTATATATATATATAGATATCTCTGTAATGGCCCGTGATAGACTTGATAATAAACAAGGATAAGGTACGTGGTGTTCGGTTGGGTAGAACTTGATATTATAATGGGTATGGATTGGTTGGCCTTTTGTTATGCTAACATCAAGTGTAGGTCAAGGATGGTTTAATTTCAGTCCCCAAGAGAGCCTGTTTTAGAATGGGAAGGTCATCACCAAGAGGTACATTTATCTCCTGTCTTAAGGTAAGGAAGATGATCAATAAGGGTTGTATTTATCACTTAGTTCGGGTTCAGGATATGGAAGTAGAGTCACCAACCATTTAGTCCATCCTATGGTGAATGAGTTTCCCGATATTTTTCCTGATGAGCTTTCGGGTCTTCCGCCAGAGCGAGAAATTGAGTTTTCCATCGACCTACTACTAGATACTCATCCAATATCTATTCCCCCTATAGAATGGCCCCCGCAGAACTGAAAAAAGTTAAAGGAACAACTAAGGGACTTGTTTGAAAAAGGTTTTATCAGACCTAGTACGCTACCACGGGGAGCACTTGTGTTGTTGTGAGAAAGAAAGATGGTTCCTTATGAATGCATATTGATTATAGGCAACTGAATAAGGTGACGATCAAGAATAAGTACACGCTCCCGAGAATTGATGATCTATTTGATCAGTTACAAGGTGCCAAGTGTTTCTCAAAGATAGACTTGATGTCTGAGTATCATCAGGTAAGGGTTAAGGATGAAGATATTCCGAAGACTAGATATGGGCACTTTGAGTTTCGGGTAATGTCATTCGGTCTAACCATTGCCCAGCAGTATTCATGGATTGAATGAACCATACGTCCAGGCCTTTTTTTAGATCTGTTTGTAATTGTATTAATTGACGATATATTGGTATATTCTCGTTCAGAGGCTGAGCATGCAGATCATCTGCGTACTGTGCTCAGAGTTCTACAAGAAGGGAAGTTGTATGCAAAAGTTTCTAAATATGAACTCTGGTTGAACTCTGTAGCTTTCCTTAGGCATATTATTTCGAGTAAAGACATCTGAGTGGATACACAAGAGACTGAGGCAGTGAAGACTTTGTATAGACCCACAACACCGATGAAGGTTCGTAGCTTCTCCGTTTGGCAGGTTATTACAGGAAACTTGTAACGGGATTTTCTTCTTTCGAAGCACCTTCAACCAAAATGGTATGTGGTATCTCTCTTGATGTTCCGGAATAATATAAAGAAATCTATAGTGCAAGTAAGTTGAAGAAAGGTTGCGAATAAGTATAAATAGATATGTGTAGGTCGCAAGCTAAAGTATGGTAGAGCGACAAGATTTTAGGAAGACAGGAGGAAGGATAAGAAAAGATGAGTGAAAAAGGTAACGAGAATGGATAGGTCCTTGGGAATAAGTTCATAAGAAAGCTGATGATTTCTCTAAGTTATAGAAAGCCAGTATGACCTGAAAGAACTTAAAGGAGTCTAATACTAGTAACGTTTAGAATAACTGAAATACTACCCTAATAGTGGGATAAAGGCGTAATTGTGATGGATAAAGGATGAAGTTTGGGCCTCCAAAGAGGGGAATTTCTTGAATTGTAAAAAAAATAAAAAAGAATTATGATACCCATGTAAGTTAACTCAGAAGGGAACTAAGTTTCAATGGACCAATCCTTGCGACCGGAGTTTCCAGGCATTGAAGGACAGATTAACTTCAGCACCGGTTCTACCGCTCCCAGAAAGGACCGATGGTTATGTTATCTATTGTGACGCTTCAAGCGTGGGATTGGATCGTATGCTGATGTAGCTTAGTAAAGTTGTAGCTTATGTTTCTGGACAACTAAGTAAGCACGAGAAGAACAACCCGACGCACGATCTAGAGTTATTCATGCACTAAAGATGTTGAGGCACTACTTGTAGGATATTCATGTTGATATCGGATCATAAGAGCCTCCAGAACTTCTTCAAGCAAAAGGAATTGAATCTACGTCAAAGGAGATAGTTGGAGCTACTTAAAGACTATGACGTTGATATTTTATACCATCTGGGGAAGGCGAACGTAGTAGCCAAGGCCCTCACCCGTAGATCTATGGGTAGCATATCGTATTTACAGCCAGAAAGAGGGGAATAGCCCATGAGGTTCATCAGCTAGCTAGTCTTGGAGTTCGGATACTGGACTCAGGTGACATTGGAATTACTCTTCAGAATACAGCAACATCCTCATTAGTAAATGAAGTAAAAGAACGCAGACACTATTTGGAATTACACAAGATGGGGTCCTCAGATATCGAAGACGATTGTGTGTGCCCAATGTTGCAGGGCTACATCAGCAGGTTATGGGAGAAACTCACTATTATGGCTATTCTATCCATCTAGGAGCAACAACGAGGTATCATGATATCAGGGAAGTGTATTGGTGGGACGGAATGAAAAAGGATATAGCAGAATTTGTTGCTCAATGTCCTAACTGTCAGCAGGTTAAGTTTGAAGATCAAAAACCCGGTGGATTATTCCAGGCTATGGAGATTCCGACTTGGAAATGGGAAGTAATCAATATGGACTTCATCGTAGGCGTACCTCGCACCCAGTGTAAGTTCGATTCAATATGGGTAATTGTTGATAGGCTTACTAAGTCAGCTCATTTTCTGCTCATTAGAACTACATGTTCCTTAGAAGATTATGCAAGGCTTTATATTAAGGAGATACTACGACTGCATGGTGTCCCTGTATCTATTATCTCGGATAGAGGAGCTCAATTCACAGCTAACATCTGGAGGTCCTTCCAAAAATGATTGGGGACTCAAGTAAGTCTTAGTACAACATTTTATTCCCAGACAGACGGACAAGCTGAGCGTACTGTTCAAACACTGGAGGATATGTTACGATCTTATGTAATGGATTTCAAAGGTAGCTGGGATGATCATCTGCCGCATATTGAGTTCACATATAATAATAGTTACCATTCTAGTATTCAGATGGCTACATACGAAGCTCCTTATAGACGGAAGTGTAGGTCGCTTATAGAGTGGTTTGATGTTGGGGAAACTACGTTAGTAGGACCAGAATAAAAACAGCAGGAAATTGAGAGAATTAAGCTTATACAGGAAAGGCTATTGGCAGCTCAAAGCCATCAGAAGGCTTATACGAATAATTGACAACGAGACTCGGAATTTCAGGTGGACGATTGGGTATTCCAAAAAGGTATCACCCGGTTTAGAAAGGAAGGCAAACTTAGCCCACGATATATATTGGGCCTTATAGGATCATTCGGAGAGTGAGCCAAATAGCTTATGAGTTAGAATTGCCCTTGGAATTTGACCCTGTCCATCCAGTTTTTCACGTATCTATGTTACAGAAGTGCATTGGCGATCCTACCGAGTGGTGCCCACGAATGATGTACAGATTACAGAGGACTTATCATACGAGGAAATTCCGGTTGCCATTCTAGACCAACAAATTTGCAAGCTACGAAATAAGGAGGTAACCTCCGTGAAAGTACTTTGGAGGAACAACAATGTGGAAGAAATGAATTTCGGGGCCGAGGAAGATATGAAGTCTAAATATCCCTACCTATTTCCTCCTCCAGAGAAGGTTCCGACTGAGACGTCATAACCTCAAGGTGCGTGTACGAATTCTTGTGCTAGCTATTGTTATTGATCATGTGAGGCCATCGTAGTTATTAATGATTGTGGTCCTATGTGGCGTTAAATTACTGGGTTTCTGCAAGAAGAGTTGGTAGTAGCATCGTTACAAAGGTGACTCTACCAAGTTATATAAATCCCGTAGAGTTAAACATTCGAGGGCGAATGTTTCTAAGGGGGGAAGGATGTTACATCTCGCGTTTTCGTACGTTAAAATTTCATTTTCAGTTAACTGGCGTATACTCGGGGACGAGATCATCTTGACGTTAACGTACTTACGCTATTTATAACAAGCGATAAAGTGTTATGAAGGATAAAGGGATATATGAATTAAAGAAAACAAGTTTTGTTGAAAGTAGCCAATTTGGAATAAAATACGGGTCGAGCGATAATACCCGATAATTATGAACTAGTATCATGCAAGGTGTCATATGACCACGGTAGTATAATATGTAAATTATATATGAAGTATTTTAAAAATAAATAGAATTTTAAGTAATTTGTGATAATTTTTAAATTATGCGTGTAATTGATTAATTACCGGGTAACAGGACATTACCCGGTTAACATAATAAGTGGATAAGATTAAATTTCCCCCCCCCCAGAAAAAGTGGCAGAAGGCCACTACTTAAGAAATGACTCATATTGAATTATGAGGAGGTGGCTACCAAAGACTATTTGAATTATTAACAAGTAGTAACTTAAGTAAAAGTCTTAAAGACTATTACTCTTTAGCACAATCTGCCTAGGCTTTGGCTTGTAAAAGCTTCAAAACATCAACATACTTTTGGCTTAAAGCCAAGAACACGTTCGGAAGAAGCAAGCAATTCTTGCAATTTCAAAGAAATCCAAACCAAAAACGTAAAAGTAGAATCATTTTCGTTTGTCAATTAACTTTTTAGCCAACGTTTCAATTTCAAAGAGCTACCAATTTCGAGAATTTCAAAGCAGAATTTCGTCCATATTTCGCAGAAGCAGATTCGTTCAAATAATTCCGGGAACAAGTATGTTAAGGTCCTCCCTTCTTTCTTTGGCATGGTCCAAATTATACTGAAGAAACGAGCAATCACACAGTTTCCATAAATTACTCTGTTCATAGAAATAGTAGGGGTGTCTATATTCTTGATTCTCCATGAAAATTATTATTATCTTCTGTTCATGGGTCTCAGAATAATACACAGTTGAAAAAGTTTATCCGAAAGAAATATTGAGATTATTACGTATTTTTCATGTATTTCACTCATTTATACATGTACATTGACCCATGACCAGATGACGTTATATACGCGTATATATGTATATTATATTTGTATGGGATACGGGGAAAAAGTTACGACGTTATATATGCACCACTACCTGATCAACTGGTATCTGATGATGATGTTGCCCACAGTGGCTGAAATATGACTCAGACGGCGTTATATACGCGTTTATATGTATGTATATGTATATGGGATATGAGAAGAGGTTATGGCATTATATACGCACCACCACCTGATCAGCTGGTATATGTTGATGATGTTGCCCACAGTGGCCGAGACGATATGATGGGATGCCCTCAGTGGCTTGATGATATTATGTACACCCATACCTATGCATGACACGACATTTATACGCATGTGCATGACATTATAAACGTTTTAGAATTTACAAAGTTATTCAGATTTAAAGATATGTTTCTATATTCCATGTTTCATCTATGTCTTTTACGTACAAATTTTCATGTCTTATATACTCAGTACATTTTCGTACGGACGCCCTATTTCACGGGGTCTGCGTTTCATGCCCGCAGGTGCAGGTAGGCAAGCTAATGGTCCCCCTTCTTAGGATCCCTGATCAACGAGAGTTGGCGTGCTCCATTTATTCCGAAACTGCTTTTGATGTTGGTACGATACGTTTATATATATATATATATATATGGGTATGACATGGCTCAATCCCATCTTTGTACAGTTATATTTCTGTTAGAGGTTTGTAGACAGTATGTCTAATTAGGATATATGTGGCCTTGTCGGCTTTCAGTTATTAGATGTACAATTGTTTATAGCAGCATTGCCGGCTCGCCCCCTGTATTCTACAGATATATATACATATGCCTTGTCGGCAGGTTTCCTTCATGTATGTTATCTTCGTAATTCAAAAGATGTTATACAGGTTCATATCCTAGACGCATGCTTAGGGGTGTTTGACATGTAGGACTCAGGCACCCATCACGGCCCATCGGTTTGGGTAGTGACATATAGGAAACACCTATGAAAACTCACGCACAACTGGTACCTAATCCATGGAAGGAACATTTGCGCTAGGATCACGGATATAGTCCAAATATCTCGACCACACGCCGAGCCTTCACATAAGAAATAACCTTGCTAGTAGAATGACTAGGATTCTCCCTCCACTCTAATTGAGGCAACCCCAGCATGGCTAAGGTCACCATCTTGGCGTGAAAGTCCAATATGGTATGGTAAGGTGACATCCAATCCATGCTCAAAATAATATCAAAGTCCACTATATCAAGAAGTAGGAGATCTACACTAGTCTCAAGGCTCCCGATAGAAACCACACACAAGCGATAAACATGATTTACAACAATAGAATCTCCCCCAAGTATGGACACATACTCACTTATACAGGATCACTCAAAGAATCACGAGGCATGATCAGATATGAAGCAAAATAGGATGCCACGTAGGAATAAGTAGATCGCGGATCAAATAGAACTTAAGCATCTCTATGGCAGACTGGAACAATACTTGTGATGACGGTGTTGGATGACTCTACCTCAGGTCTAGCTAGAAATGCATAAAAATGGGGTTGGTCCTTACCACTCTGACCTTCGCCCCTCGGGCGACTTCTAGCTGGCTAGCCTCCACCTCTACTAGCTTGACCTCCACCTCTAGCATCTTGGCACCCACCTCTGGCTGGCTGTGCAGGAGGTGGAGCAACCGGTGCTGGCATAATGGCACGAGAACCCTGCTGGGGTCTATTGCTCGTCAATCTAGGGCAATACCTTCTTTTATGACCTATACCCCCACAATCAAAGCACTCCTTCGGGTGCTGAAGCTGAGACTGATCCTGACGGCCCAGATAACTATTGTAGTAACTCTGGAGAGGTGGTGCACTGATAGGAGCTAAAGGTGCACTAGATGTTGGTTGCTTAAGACGAGACCCATAGGAACCATGACCGTCCGAAGCACCATGGGCTACCTGAAGAGCTGACTGAATCAGCCTAGGAGGATGGCCTCTACCAAAAGAACCTTTGCCTCTAGATGAGTCACCACTGAAAGCACCGAAATGAAGAGGCCTCTTCTCAGATATCGCCCCTCTATCCTGACCACGAACAATCTTGATCCGTCTAGAAATCTCTACGGACCTCTAGAAAGATATATCATCCCTCATCTCCTTGGCCATCTGAAACCTGATGTCGAAGGTAAGACCATCAATAAACCTCTTCACCTTATCTGTATTAGTGGGAATCAAAATAGCTGCATGACGGTTAGGTCCAAAAATTTGGTCTCATACTGGGTGACGATCATGCCACCCAACTAAAACCGCTTGAACTGCCTACGGTACTCCTCTCTCAGAGTGAAAGGAATAAACTTCTCCAGAAATAGATGCTAAAACTGATCCCAGGCAAGTGGAGGTGAACTAGCTGGTCTGCTCCACTCAAAATCTTGCATCCACCTCTTAGCAGAACCGGTCATCTAGAACACTGCAAAGTCGACCCCATTGATCTCAACAATACCCATGTTGCACAACACCTCGTGGCAATGGTCCAAGTAGTCCTGTGGGTCCTCAGAAGGTGCACCGCTGTAATGAACAGGAAAGAGCTTGGTGAACTTATACAACCTTGTCAATCCGTTAGAAGATATAGCGAGCCTTTCTCCATGATTTGTAGCAACTACGGGCTAAACTTGGAGCTGCCAGAGTCTAGTATAGGGGAGCCATCGGCTCTAGAGTGTGAGGCGTGAGTTTGTGCTCCTTACCCAGCCTGAGAGATGGCTGGTGCTATACGAAATATCTCGGTCCGAGCCACTCTCTCCATGAGTCCAACAAAGCGGACTAGAGCGTCTTAAAGTACGAGAGTCTCAATGAATCCCTCTAGGACCTAAGCGGGTCTGACTGCTATGGTATGAACTGGGACCTCCTCCTCATGGTCAGTCTGAGGCTCCACCATGGGTATTGCTGCTCGTGTTCTAGGCTGAGCTCTGCCTCTACCTCGGCCCAGGCCCCTACCCTGGTAGTGGCTGCAACAGGGGGCTCTGGCTCCTGCCCGATTATAGACGTTGTACGAGTTCTCACCATCTACGAGAGAACAAGAGTAGAATGATTCAAACTTCAATAATGGAAATAAATCACACGATAGAGAAAGAAAGAAATGAAATTTTCCTAAAGCCTTATAGCCTCTAAAAGATGAGTACAGACGTCTCCATACGATCCCCCAGACTCTACCAAGCTTGTTCATGACTCGTGAGACCTAGGCAACCTAGTGCTCTAATACCAACTTATCACGACCCAAAATTCTCACCCTCGGGACCGTGATGGCGCCTAACATTTCACTTGCTAGGCAAGCCAACATTAGCTATATTTATTAATCAGTTTTAATAAATCAAATCAAATGATAACAATAATAATCGAACAGTCTGAAATAAGGTGATAAACTACTGAACGACGTAATCCAAATACAATTTCAGAAACTGGAGTCACGAATACATGAGCGTCTAGAGTACTACAGATAATAGTTTGAATAAACACAACTGTTCGAATCAAAATAAACAACAATGATGACATAAAAGGGGACTTTAGGATTGCGAACGTTGTGCAGATATACCTCAAGTCTCCACAGGTAGCTGGATCTGGGCAATCTCACTAAGCGCTATTAGGGCAAACCCCGGTATCTGCACAAGAAGTGCATAGTGTAGTATGAGTACAACCAACCCCATGTACTCTGTAAGTGTCGAGCCTAACCCTCGACGAAGTAGTGACGAGGCTAAAGCGGGCCACTTACAATAACTTGTACGCAATAATAATAATAATAATAATAATAATAATAATAATAATAATAATAATAATAATAATAATAATAATAATAATAATAATAATAATAATAAGAAAACAGAAAATGGAAGTAAAGCAGTTAACTCATGAAAACGAACTCGAAATTCAACTACCAAAGAGCCAGAATAACAAGTCCCATTGTCTCATATCACAATATCGAGGCAAATCCAATAATCACAAACCAGTACCATATATACAATCTGTTGCGGCGCACAAATCATCATCTGTCAATATATCCATCCTTATTCCACCATTTCAATTCATTACCTTTTAATTTCCGTTGTGGCGTACAACCTGCTCCCCAAAGAATTTCAATCAATATAAACTATTCAACAACCAAATTTACAAGAATTTTTACATCAAGACGTTAAATGTACAAGGTAATAAAGAACCACGTAATAATCAAAGAATCTCTAAGAACTCGAAGTCTCAACTTTACAATTTATCGGTATCTAACAATTAAACAACTAACACAAATGAAACCACATTATAGAATGCAACAAATATTACAAAAATAATAGGATAAATAAAATATGTGGCAGTTAAGATATATAAATAAAGCAAGTAGGAACAAGTAGCAAATAAACATGGAGCCATGAGAGGAACGGACAAATTAAGACAAGGAATAATTAATGGCAAGTATCAATTATGGCATAGAAGTCAATTAAGGCATGAAGCAAGATATATCATGAAATAAATGAAAACATAAAAATGAATATCACGATGACGTATATACACTCTTCACCTTGCATATATGTCATTTTCTCACATAATATATAGTTCAAGAATCCCTAATTTCCTAAAGTCAAGATTAGACCTAATACTTACCTCACTCCGCGAATCAAAGCATTCAACTAACACAGCCTTTCCTTTCAAACAAGCCTCCAAACCAACCAAATCTAGCAAATATAGTTCAAATAATTCAAAATAGGCTTTAGCTACCCACGAGTGACAAAAATTCAATCTTTAATGATTTTGGAAAAAGTTAATAAAAGTCAACCCCGGGCCCAGTTGGTCAAATCCGAGATTCGAACTAAAACCCGATTACCCATTCACCCTGAGCCCGGTTATGTGATTAGTTTTGAAATTCGACCTCAATTTGAGGTAGAAATCTCAATTTCTCAAAATTCCTAATTTCTACCATGAAAAGGCAAAGATTAAAGGTTAAAATCTACCAACCTATGAATTTGAGATGAAAAACCTCTTCTAAATTGCCTCTACACGGAGCTCAAACTTGAAAATGGTGAAAAATGAGATGAATCCCGATTTTAGAAGTTTAAATGACTAGGCGTCATGTATTCATCACGTTCGCGAGACACCTGAGGCGATCGCGAAGCATAGAGCCCAAATGGCCTTCACGTTCACGGGAAACCCTTTGTGTTCGCGAAGTTTTACTCCGCCTGCCTTCGCGTTTGCGAGCCAACGCCCATGTTCGCGTAGGGTAGCCACCTGCCTTCCCCGGATCCCCTTAACCCATCGCATGGAGGTCGCGTTTGCAAAGGGTAATCCCTCTACTGCTTAGCGTTCACGACCATATCCTCACGTTCGCATAGAAGGAATCCACCCCTATCCCAGTTTTCCCTTAGCAATCGCAAGAGAGACTTTGGGATCGCGTAGCATATGTCATCACACACCAACAAATAATTGAAGCCTATAATTCTTAGTCCAAAAATGACCTGTAGCCTATTTGAAACTCATCTAAGCCCCTCGGGCTCCAAACCAAACATGCACACAAGTGTAATAACAACATACTAACTCGCTCGCATGAAAAATACCAATATAACACCTAGAACTACGAATCAGATATCAAAATGCATGAAATTTTCAAAGAAACTCAAGAACTTCCAAATTCACAACCGAGCATCTGAATCCTGTCAAATCAACTCCGTTTTGCACCAAATTTTGCAGATAATTTTTAAATACTAAAATGAACCTTTACCAAGTTCCGGAACCGAAAACCGAACCCGGTAGCAAGTCAACCTAAGATCAAATCTAGGAAATCTTTAAACCTTCAAGTTACTAGTTTGCAACAATTCACGTCAAATTATGTTAGAGACTTCCGAATTCAATTCTGGGCATGCGCCCAAGTCCAAAATCACGATACGGATCTACCGGGATCGTCAACATACCGATCCGGGGTCGTTTACATAAAATATTGACCGTAGTCAACTCAAGTCATTTTTAAAGCTTAAAGCCTTAAAATCATGTTTTCTTCAAATTTTCACATAAAATCTTTCCCGAAAAAGACACGGACTGTGCACGCAAATTGAGAAACACTAATCGAAGCTAATCGAGGTCTCGGAATACAGAAATAAGGGCTATAACTCAATATGACCTATCGGGTCATCACACATTATTGGTGTGTGACATCATGAAATGACGACAAACAATACAATCTATCCAAATATTGTATTCATCAAACAATACAATACAATATGACACATTATGAAATGACATGTGACGACAATCCAAACAAGCCGTAAAACAAAAATAAAAAGGCCATCTACGATAGGTTGCCCATGTGGTAGGAGATCGTCGTGCATTTAATTGAAGCGAAGAGGAAGGACGACTGTTAATTCAGGTAAATGATCCACCAACCAATTTTATTTGTAAAACAAAAAAAAAAAAAAAAAAAAAAAAGGTAAGAATGACCATTTTATTGTATATAGCTGAAATGAATGGCACCATTCCACCTTTTTGGAACCTTTGAATTAGGCGATCAGTTTTTATTTGTTTCATACATACATGCAAATGCAGAAACGAGATAATTGGATATCATGATCTGTGGTTTACTAATTTTTCCACCAAGATCATGATCTATCTCATTTCATATACCTTCCTTTTTTTTTTATATCTCTTTCTTCGTCATTTCTAATCAACAACCTAACTTCTAGATTCTCATGAAGTATATTCCTGGCTTTGAATCTTGGGGTGTTTTAGTTAAAACCTTATTATATAATTAAAGTAGTAATTAATGGATTCAGGATCATTCAAGTGCTTTGGTGATCAGAAGTTGGGAAAATTTGTACATTTCTTCGTATATGCTATTCTTGAATGGGTGTTGATCATTACGCTTTTCATTGATGGATTTCTTGCATTTTTTGCCAATGAATTTGCCAAATTCTTTGAATTAAATATTCCATGCTTGCTTTGCACGAGGATAGATCATGTTCTTGTGCACAGGAACTCAAATTTCTATTACAATGATTCCATTTGTGATGTTCACAAGAAGGACCTTTCTTCCCTTGCCTATTGCCATGTTCACAAGAAGCTCTCTGAAATCAAGAATATGTGTGAAGGCTGCCTTTTGTCATTTGCAACCGAGAAAGATGCCGATTGCCATAGGTATTGTTAAATTGCTTATTACCTCATCTAAAAGCTTAAAATGTTAGAGAAAGCGCATTTTCATTTAATTAGGAGTATTTAATGTGTAAGCCTAATTCTTGTATTTTTCGTACTTGGTAATGGTGATATTTGAACCCAAGAGCTCAACTGATATTATGTTAAATTGTGTGACTATCTTATCTAAAATTCGAGAGAACGCACTTTTGTTTAATAAGTTACGTCGTCTTCAACAGGTACAAGTCACTAGCTGGGATTTTGCACAAGGACATTGATTGCTTTGCAGGGGATGATATGAAAACAGGGAAGAAAGAATTAGCTGAGACCATCCAAATAGAGAAGGGTATAGTACATAGGTGTTCTTGTTGTGGGGAGCCTCTAAAAATGAGGTCCAAATATGCAAGGAACACATCAATAAATGGAAGGTCTTATTCTCAAGCTCCTGCACCTTCTCCTCGAGCTTCTCCTAGAGCTCCATTATTAGGTGCATGGAGAAATATTGAGGAAGTGCGCCATGTTGAATCGCCTCGCAGTCGCTACACAGACCTCAAATTCATCCAAGATGATGAAGGCCCCTCAAATGCAGGTAATCTACTAGTAATTGTTTTAGGAAAATTCTTTTCCTTCATGTTAATTGATTTCTCAACATTCTTTGTGTAACAAAAAGAAACTATTTATCAAGAGGCTTTTAATTTGGTATTTTGATTTGGTCCAACATTGTATATTTGTATAAGGATAAGACTGAGATGCAAAGACTTAAGACAAATTATTAAGTACTCCCTCCGGTCCAAAATAAGTGATTTTTTTTATTGTTTTCACACATATTAAGAAATTTACCTTTTAACATTAATTAGCAATGAAATTGACTATATTAACCTTTATTATCTCTCCACATAAATATTCCTAACACATACTCCAACATTAATTACTCCAAGGGCAATGTAGGAAAAAAATAATTAATTCATTCTTGAAATCTGGAAAAATCAAAAGCCAAAAAATTACTTATTTTGAAGCGGAGGGAGGGAGTATTGAAATGAAACAGATAGAATAGCAAACTTCCTCTCTAACCATGTAAATGCTTAGGTTGTTGGTGTGACAATTACATTTTCATCAGGTAAAGAGGATGTAAAAGCTGCTACTATGCCACTGCTAGCACATTCCGAAATCACACATGAAGCTCCCTGCAAAACCCCAAATTGTACAAGAAACAAATTTTTTGGAATTCCATTAACAGACTCAGCTCAAGAAAGTCCGAGGTTGTCTCGTCACAGGCCCAGAAAGTCATGGCTTAGTGATAAAATTGAAGTCACTTCAGAGGGTAATGACACAAGTAGTGCATTGAACGAATTAGAAGACGACATCTTGCATCGGTTGAAAAAGCAGGTTCATTTGGACCGTAAGTCTCTAGTGGCACTATACATGGAATTAGACGAAGAAAGAAGTGCATCTGCTATTGCAGCGAATAATGCAATGGCTATGATCACTCGTTTGCAAGCCGAGAAAGCAGCTGTTGAAATGGAAGCATTTCAGTATCAGAGAATGATGGAAGAGCAAGCAGAATATGATCAAGAGGCGTTGCAGTTCATGAACGACGAGCTTTTGAAGAAAGAGGAAGAAATGAAGGTGTTAGAAGCTGAACTTGAGACTTATAGGGAAAGATATGGACATATAAAGACAGTAGGTAGTGAAGTTTGTGAAGTTGATGCTGATGAAGATTATCAAGAACTGAAATCTCAGTGTTTATCATCTATTAGTGAGAGATCAGATTGTGCCAGCCTGGATGAAGTAGATCGGCATAGAGTAAACGAGCGTCCATTTCAGTGTTCCGGGGAACATGGAGGGGTCAATGTGGATGATTCACAACTTGATTTTGAGAAACAGAGATCTTATCTTATGGGTTTGTTGACAGATGTTGTAGAGAAAATTAAAACATCTCCTGAAGACGAATCTCATAAGTTGGAACCAAACATGACCGAAGAAAAAGGTACATGAACCTGTTTTATTAGTATAATTTAACTTGTTGTCGCACGTTATCCTCTTTATTTTCCAGGTAAT
Source organism: Nicotiana tabacum (assembly GCF_000715075.1). Taxonomy (NCBI): domain Eukaryota; kingdom Viridiplantae; phylum Streptophyta; class Magnoliopsida; order Solanales; family Solanaceae; genus Nicotiana; species Nicotiana tabacum. The sequence goes on from NC_134087.1 coordinate 121,395,232, forward strand.
CACTTATTATGTACTGTTATAGTTATCTTTTATGTGACATGATGATAGTGTAAACATCGGTGTAGAGAAGTTAATTTCTTTCAAGGACTGCATATAAACTAACCATTGTTTTCAAATGCTGGCAGGAAGTGAAAATAAGGTCACTCTCACAAGAGAAGTGTCATTAATTGGAGAAAGGTTGAGAGCCATTGAAGCAGAAAGCGGCTTCTTAAAACATGCTGCGATGACATTACAGAGCGGTGATGAAGGAAGCAAACTCTTAACTGAGATAGCTCAACATCTGCAGAAGCTAAGATGCTCGGTCAATACCTCATCAGCGGATGCAGATGCTGGGATTCAGTCCAAATAAGGTGATTTCTCCATAGTAATTTCCTTTTTTATTTGAGTTAATGTATGTATCTTCGTACTGCAATTTATATGAAGCAGACAAATTGGTGGAACTAGCATAGATGGATTGGCTATGTATCATATAAAATTTTGCAGGTCGTGTTCACGAGCTATAAAAAGATTAATGCTCTTATTAGCCTGCAACTGAACTCTATTGGTATACTAAGGATTCAAATAGCCGACCCTAACTCGCTTGAAAAATACTCTAGTATAGGAGAACTAAAGCTAGACATACCTTACTTGTGTAATTAGGCATATGATTTTTTGCACTCTCGTGTCTAAAACTACTAGGCGTATGAGAGCACACTTAACCAATTGCATTTACAGGTGAAATTGGCAAGGAACCAGACAACTCTGGTATAATCCAGCAAGCTACACCATAGCTTATTCCAAGTGGAAACATCGAGAAGCCACGAATCGTTTGGACTTGGCAATTGAGTGAAATGTAACACTCGCGATGATAGACTTTATGAAGATTCCAGAAGTTACTCTAGTGGAGAATGAAGAACTAATGTTGTTAAACAATATATGTAAATATACGTACGTACATACATACATATTTTTTCATTTATATTACATACACACAAATCTATAGATAATGAAAGACTTTCTCATGGTTGTGACTTGTGATTATTCCATTTATATTTTTTCAAATAGGCTGAGTGCACTTGCAAATTCTCTATATTTCATTACATTATGAAACAATTATCATATTCAAATTCATAGTGCCAAATATACTAAGTGCTATTTCCAACTATTTTTATTGAATAAACTGATAAATGCATTTATTTGAATTAATCAGTAATTCAAATAAATGCATTTTGCTCTGATCTTTCCTACTATAGAGCCGGATGTGAGCTTATATCTCAGATAGTAGATCGTCAGCTCTCTCACGGTTAGTCACTGTTGTAACGACCCGGCCGATCGTTTTGAGCTTTCGCATTTCTGTTTGGCGATTTGAGAACTTAAGTAGCTTCATATCATGCATTATGACATGTGTATATGGTTGGTTTTTATTTTCGAGAAGCTTAGAGTTGATTTGGAAGAGTAATTCTCAGTTCAGAAGCTTTAAGTTGGAAGAGTTGCCCAAGGTTTGGCTTTCGGGATTTGATGGTTTGAATAAGCTCGTATGGTGATTTTGGAATTGGGCGTATGTTTGAATTTGAATTGGGATGTTCCTAGTAGTTTTTGGCTCTGTTTGTCGAAAGTTAGCAATTTGAAGCGTCGGAGAGTTCCTAAGTTTGACCAAGAGTTGACTTTGATGTTATTGGATTCCGATTGGTGTTCCGAGATTTTGAATAGGTTTATAAAGTTGAATTAAACTAGTGTAGAAAGTTTGGAAGTAATCAGAAGTGTGTATGTGTGATTCGGACACTCTTTTGAAAGAGTGAAGATTTAAGAACTTAAGAGAAATTCTATTCGGTTTATGCTGCATTTCATTGTTGTAATGTTCCCGTGGGTGATTTGAGCCTTTGTACAAGTTCATATGGAGTATTTGGACTTGTATGAATGGTTGGATGGAATTTCGAAGGGCACGGGTGAGTTTCAGTGTATTTGGACCAAATTCCGAAAGAATTGAGTTGCTGAAACGAGGCTATTCTTCAGATGACCTGATGTCAAGAGAGCAATTTTCTCAATCTATAAAGAATTTTGGGGGCAATTTTGATGAGATTGTAGCCGTTGGAGTCTAACTTCTTGTGGTTCAAACTGTTCATCATTCCGACATCTGAGCATGAAGTTATGATCATTTTCAGTTTTTGGTCAGCTGAGTGTTGCAGGTTGCAGCACTACCGCGGCACATGGAGAGACGCACGAGGTGTCGTGGCAGTAAATTTTTTCTGCGAGATGGCTCTTCACACTATAAATTGAGCCAATTTCGTGGTTTTGGTATTTGTCTTTAATTTTGGAGCATGGGAGCTCGGTTTTGAGGGGTTTTGACCCATTTCTTCATCAACCATATTGGGGTAAGTGATTCTAACTCACTTTTATCATCATGTTAAGGATCTAACATTTTTTTTAATATGAAATTAAGGATTTAGGAGAAATCAAGTGGAAAGTGAAAGAAAACTTAGAAATGGAGAATTATTTATTTAAGCATGCTATGACATCAAAAAGGAATTTTGATTATCGATTTGGGTTCCACGAGATTTGGTCTTGGACTCGGGATTTGACTATCTGGACCCGGATTGACTTTTATTGACTTTTTAGAAAAATTTTAAATATCAAAGCTTTATGGTTTAGGATTGCTTTTTATATTATTGTTTGACTTCCTTGGATGATGTTTGACTTGGAATTGCATGATTAGAAGGCTAGAGCAAGGTTCGACGCGATTTGAGATTGAAGACTAGCCGGATAAGGTAAGTGTCTTGCCAAACTTTTGAGGAAATTTTTCCGAATAAATGTTATTGTTTGCTATATGTGGGTGTGATGTATATGCAAGATGGCGATCATATATACATGTGTTAGAAACGATGTTCCCAAACTTTGGATAGGTTTATAAAGTTGAATTAAACTAGTGTACAAAGTTTGGAAGTAATCAGAAGTGTGTAGTGTGATTCAGACACTCTTTTGAAAAAGTGAAGATTTAAGAACTTAAGAGAAATTCTATTCGGTTTAAGTCGCGTTTCATTGTTGTGATGTTCCCGTGGGTGGTTTGAGCCTTTGTACAAGTCTATATGGAGTATTTGGACTTGTACGAATGGTTGGATGGAGTTTCGAAGGGCTCAGGTGAGTTTCAGCGTATTTGGACCAAATTTCGAAAGAATTGAGTTGCTAAAACGGGGCTTTTCTGCAGATGACCTGACTTCAAGAGAGCATTTTTCTCATTCTATAAAGAATTTTTGGGGCAATTTTGATGAGATTGTAGCCTTTGGCGTCTAACTTGTTGTGGTTTAAACCGTTCATCATTCCGACATCTGAGCATAAAGTTATGATCATTTTACTGAAGGATGGCAGAGCAGTTTTTGGTCAGCGGAGTGTTGCAGGTTGCAGCACTACCGCGGCACATGAGGAGATGCACGGGGTGTCGTGGCAGTGTATTTATACTGCCAGATGGCTCTTCACACCATAAATTGAGCCCATTTCGTGGTTTTGGTATTTTCTTTTATTTTGGAGCATGGAAGCTCGGTTTTAAGGGGTTTTGACCCATTTTTTCATCAACCATATTGGGGTAAGTGATTCTAACTCACTTTTATCATCAAGTTAAGGATCTAACATTTCGTTTAATATAAAATTAAGGATTTAGGAGAAATCAAATGGAAAGTGAAAGAAAACTTAGAAATGAAGAATTATTTATTTAAGCATGCTATGACATCAAAAAGGAATTTTGATTATCGATTTGGGTTCCATGACTCATGGATCATCGAGATTTGGTCTTGGACTCGGGATTTGACTATGTAGACCCGGGGTGACTTTTATTGACTTTTTGAAAAAAAATTAAAGATAGAAGCTTTATGGTTTAAAATTGCTTTTTATAGCATTGTTTGACTTCCTTGGATGATGTTTGGCGTGGATTGCAAGATTAGAAGGCTAGAGCAAGATTCGGCGCGATTTGAGATTGAAGAATAGCCGGATAAGGTAAGTGTCTTGCCAAACCTTTGAGGAAATTTTTCCTAATAAATGTTATTATTTGCTATATGTGGGTGTGATGTATATGCAAGATGGCGAGCATATATACATGTGTTAGAAACGATGTTCCGAGACTTTGGATAGGTTTATAAAGTTGAATTAAACTAGTATACAAAGTTTGGAAGTAATCAGAAGTGTATATGTGTGATTCGGACACTCTTTTGTAAGAGTGAAGATTTAAGAACTTAAGAGAAATTCTATTCGGTTTAAGCTGTGTTTCATAGTTGTGATGATCCTGTGGGTGGTTGAGCCTTTGTACTAGTCCATATGGAGTATCTAGACTTATACGAATGGTTGGCTGGAGTTTCGAAGGGATCGGGTGAGTTTCAGCGTATTTGGACCAAATTCCGAAAGAATTAAGTTGCTGAAACGGGGCTTTTCTGCGGATGACCTGACTTCAAAAGAGCATTTTTCTCAATCTATAAATAATTTTTGGGGAAATTTTGATGAGATTGTAGCCCTTTGAGTCTAACCTCTTGTGGTTCAAACCGTTCATCGTTCCGACATTTGAGCATGTAATTATGATTATTTTACTAAAGGATAGCAGAGTAACTTTTGGTCAGCAGAGTGTTGCAGGTTGCAGCAATACCGCGGCACACGGGGAGATGCACGAGGTGCCGTGGAAGTGTATTTTTACTACCAGATGGCTCTTCACACTATAAATTGAGCCTATTTCGTGGTTTTGGTATTTTTCTTTAATTTTGAAGCATGGGAGCTCGGTTTTGAGGGGTTTTGACCCATTTCTTCATCAACCATATTGGGGTAAGTGATTCTAACTCACTTTTATCATCAAGTTAAGGATCTAACATTTCTTTTAATATGAAATTAAGGATATAGGAGAAATCAAGTAGAAAGTGAAAGAAAACTTAGAAATGGAGAATTATTTATTTAAGCATGCTATGATATCAAAAAGGAATTTTAATTATCGATTTGTGTTCCATGACTCATGGGTCATCAAGATTTGGTCTTGGACTCGAAATTTGACTATGTGGACCCGATTTGACTTTTATTGACTTTTTGGAAAAAATTTAAATATCGAAGCTTTATGGTATAGGATTGCTTTTTATAGAATTGTTTGACTTCCTTGGATGATGTTTGGCTTGGAATTGCATGATTAGAAGGCTAGAGCAAGGTTCGACGCGATTTGAGATTGAAGAATAGCCGGATAAGGTAAGTGTCTTGCCAAACATTTGAGGAACTTTTTCCTAATAAATGTTATTGTTTGCTATATGTAGGTGTGATGTATATGCAAGATGGCGAGCATATATACATGTGTCAGAAATGATGTTCCGAGACTTTGGATAGGTTTATAAAGTTGAATTAAACTAGTGTACAAAGTTTGGAAGTAATCAGAAGTATGTATGTGTGATTCGGACGCTCTTTTGAAAGAGTGAAATTTAAGAACTTAAGAAAAATTCTATTCTGTTTAAGTTGCATTTCATTGTTGTGATGTTCCCGTGGGTGGTTTGAGCCTTGGTAGAAGTCCATATGGAGTACTTGGACTTATACGAATAGTTGGATGGAGTTTTGAAGGGCTCTAGTGAGTTTCAGCGTATTTGGACCAAATTCCAAAAGAATTGAGTTGCTGAAATGGGGCTTTTCTACAGATGACCTGACTTCAAAAGAGCATTTTTCTCAGTCTATAAAGAATTTTTGGGGCAATTTTGATGAGATTGTATCCCTTGGAGTCTAACCTCTTGTTTTTCAGACCATTCACCATTTCGACATCTGAGCATGAAGTTATGATCATTTTACTGAAGGATGGCAGAGCAGTTTTTGGTCAGTAGAGTGTTGCCGGTTGCAGCACTACCGCGGCATATAGAGAGACGCACGGGGTGCCGTGGCAGTGTATATTTTCTGCCAGATGGCTCTTCACACTATAAATTGAGCCCATTTTGTGGTTTTGGTATTTTTCTTTAATTTTGGAGCATGAAAGATCGGTTTTGAGGGGTTTTGACCCATTTATTCATTAACCATATTAGGGTAAGTGATTCTAACTCACTTTTATCATCATGTTAAGGATCTAACATTTTTTAATATGAAATAAAGGATTTAGGAGAAATCAAGTGGAAAGTGAAAAAACTTAGAAATGGAGAATTATTTATTTAAGCATGCTATGACATCAAAAAGGAATTTTGATTATCGATTTGGGTTCCATGACTCATAGGTCATCGAGATTTGGTCTTGGACTCAGGATTTGACTATGTGGATCCGGGTTGACTTTTATTGACTTTTTCGAAAAATTTAAAATATCTAAACTTTATGGTTTAGGATTGCTTTTTATATCATTGTTTGACTTCCTTGGATGATGTTTGGCTTGAAATTGCATGATTAGAAGTCTAGAGCAAGGTTCAACGTGATTTGAGATTGAAGACTAGCTGGATAAGGTAAGTGTCTTGCCAAACGTCTGAGGAAATTTTTCCTAATAAATGTTATTGTTTGCTATATGTGGGTGTGATGTATATGCAAGATGGCGAGCATATATACATGTGTTAGAAACGATGTTCCCAAACTTTGGATAGGATTAAAAAGTTGAAGTAAACTAGTGTACAAAGTTTGGAAGTAATCAGAAGTGTATAGTGTGATTGAGACACTCTTTTGAAAAAGTAAAGATTTAAGAACTTAAGAGAAATTCTATTCGGTTTAAGCCACGTTTCATTGTTGTGATGTTCCCGTGGGTGGTTTGAGCCTTTGTACAAGTCCATATGGAGTATTTGGACTTGTACAAATGGTAGGATGGAGTTTCGAAGGGCTCAGGTGAGTTTCAGCGTTTTTGGACCAAATTCCGAAAGAATTGAGTTGCTGAAACGGGGCTTTTCTGCAAATGACATGACTTCAAGAGAGCATTTTTCTCAATCTATAAAGAATTTTTGGGGCAATTTTCATGTGATTGTAGCCTTTGGAGTCTAACTTCTTGTGGTTCAAACCGTTCATCATTCGAACATCTGAGCATAAAGTTATGATCATTTTACTGAATGATGGCAAAGCAGTTTTTGGTCAGCGGAGTGTTGCAAGTTGCAGCACTACCGCGACACATGGAGAGACGCACGGGGTGCCGTGGCAATGTATTTTTACTTCCAAATGGCTCTTCACTCCATAAATTGAGCCCATTTCATGGTATTGGTATTTTTCTTTAATTTTGGAGCATGGGAGCTCGGTTTTGAGGGGTTTTGACCCATTTCTGCATCAACCATATTGGGGTAAGTGATTCTAACTCACTTTTTTCATCAAGTTAAGGATCTAACATTTCTTTTAATATGAAATTAAGGATTTAGAAGAAATCAAGTGGAAAGTGAAAGAAAACTTAGAAATGGAGAATTATTTATTTAAGCATACTATGACATCAAAAAGGAATTTTTATTATCGATTTGGGTTCCATGACTCATGGGTCATCGAGATTTGGTCTTGGACTCAGGATTTGACTATGTGGACCCAGGTTGACTTTTATTGACCTTTTGGGAAAATTTTAAATATCGAAGTTTTATGGTTTAGGAATTCTTTTTATAGCATTGTTTGACTTCTTTGGATGACCTGACTTCAAAAGAGCATTTTTCTCAATCTATAAAGAACTTTTTGGGCATTTTTTATGAGATTGTAGCCCTTGGAGTCTAAACTCTTGTGGTTCGAACCGTTCATCGTTCCGACATCTGAGCATGAAGTTAAGATCATTTTACTGAAGGATGGCAGAGCAATTTTTGGTCAGCAGAGTGTTGCAGGTTGCAGCACTACCGCGGCATATGGGGAGACAGACGAGATGCTGTGGCTGTGTATTTTTACTGTCAGATGGCTCTTCACACTATAAATTGAGCCCATTTCGTGGTTTTGGTATTTTTCTTTAATTTTGGAGCATGAGAGCTCGGTTTTGAGGGATTTTGACCCATTTCTTCATCAACCATATTGGGGTAAGTGATTCTAACTCACTTTTATCATCAAGTTAAGGATCTAACATTTCTTTTAATATGAAATTAAGGATTTAGGAGAAATCAAGTGGAAAGTGAAAGAAAACTTAGAAATGGAGAATTATTTATTTAAGCATGCTATGACATCAAAAATGAATTTTAATTATTGATTTGTGTTCCATGACTCATGGATCATCAAGATTTGGTGTTGGACTTGGAATTTGATTATGTGGATTCGGGTTGACTTTTATTGACTTTTTGGAAAAGTTTTAAATATCGAAGCTTTATGGTATAGGATTGCTTTTTATAGCATTATTTGACTTCCTTGGATGATGTTTGGATTGGAATTGCATGATTAGAAGGCTAGAGCAAGGTTCGACGCGATTTGAGATTGAAGACTAACCGGATAAGGTAAGTGTCTTGCCAAACTTTTGAGGAAATTTTTCCTAATAAATGTTATTGTTTGCTATATGTAGGTGTGATGTATATACTAGATGGCGAGCATATATACATATGTCAGAAACGATGTTCCGAGACTTTGGATAGGTTTATAAAGTTGAATTAAACTAGTGTACAAAGTTTGGAAGTAATCAGAAGTGCGTATGTGTGATTCAGACACTCTTTTGAAAGAGTGAAATTTAAGAACTTAAGAGAAATTCTATTCGGTTTAAGCTACGTTTCATTGTTGTGATGTTCCCGTGGATGGTTTGAGCCTTTGTACAAGTCCATATGGAGTATTTGGACTTATACGAATGTTGGATGGAGTTTCGAAGTGATCGGGTGAGTTTCAGCGTATCTGGACCAAATTCCGAAAGAGTTGAGTTGTTGAAATAGGGCTTTTCTGCAGATGACCTAACTTTAAATGAGCATTTTTCTCAATCTATAAAGAATTTTTGGGTCAATTTTGATGAGATTGTATCCCTTGGAGTCTAACTTCTTGTGGTTCAAACCATTTATCATTCCGACATCTAAGCATGAAGTTATGATCATTTTACTAAATGATGGTAGAGCAGTTTTTGGTTAGTATAGTGTTGCCGGTTGCACTACTACCGCGGCACATGGGGAGACGCACGGGGTGTCGTGGCAGTGTATTTTTACTACCAGATGGCTCTTCACACTATAAATTGAGCCCATTTTGTGGTTTTGGTATTTTTCTTTAATTTTGGAGCATGGGAGCTCGGTTTTGAGGGGTTTTGACCCATTTCTTCATCAACCATATTGGGGTAAGTGATTCTAACTCACTTTTATCATCAAGGTAAGGATTTAAAATTTCTTTTAATATGAAATTAAGGATTTAGGAGAAATTAAGTGGAAAGTGAAAGAAAACTTATAAATGGAGATTTATTTATTTAACCATGCTATGACATCAAAAAGGAATTTTGATTATTGATTTGGTTTTCATGACTCATGGGTCATCGAGATTTGTTCTTGGACTCGGGATTAGACTATGTGGACCCGGGTTTAGTTTTATTGACTTTTTGAAAAACATTTAAGTATCGAAACATTATGGTTTAGGATTGCTTTTTATAGCATTGTTTGACTTCCTTGGATGATGTTTGGCTTGGAATTGCATGCTTAGAAGGCTAGAGCAAGGTTCGACGCGATTTTTGATTGAAGACTAGCCGGATAAGGTAAGTGTCTTGCCAAAGTTTTGAGGAAATTTTTCTTAATAAATGTTATTGTTTGCAATATGTGGGTGTGATGTATATGCAAGATAGTGAGCATATATACATGTGTCAGAAACGATGTTCCGAGACTTTTAATAGGTTTATAAAGTTGAATTAAATAGTGTACAAAGTTTGGAAGTAATCAGAAGTGTGTAAGTGTGATTCGGACACTCTTTTAAAAGAGTGAAGATTTAAGAACTTAAGAGAAATTCTATTCGGTTTAAGCTGTGTTTCATTGTTGTGATGTTCCCGTGGGTGATTTGAGCTTTTGTACAAGTCCATATGGAGTATTTGGACTTATATGAATGTTGGATGGAGTTTCGAAGGGATCGGGTGAGTTTCAGCGTATCTGGACCAAATTCTTAAAGAATTGAGTTGCTGAAACGAGGCTTTTCTGCAAATGACCTGACTTCAAAAGAGCATTTTTCTCAATATATTAAGAATTTTTGGTGAACTTTTGATGATATTGTAGACCTTGGAGTCTAACTTCTTGTGGTTCAAACCGTTCATCATTCCGACATCTAAGCTTGAAGTTATGATCATTTTACTGAAGGATGGCAGAGCAGTTTTTGGTCAGTAGAGTGTTGCAGGTTGCATCACTACCGCGGCACATGGGCAGATGCACGGGGTGTCGTGGCAGTGTATTTTTACTACTAGATGACTCTTCACACTATAAATTGAGCCCATTTCATGGTTTTGGTATTTTTTCTTTAATTTTGGAGCATGGGAGCTCGGTTTTGAGGGGTTTTGACCCATTTCTTCATCAACCATATTGGGGTAAGTGATTCTAACTCACTTTTATCATCAAGTTAAGGATTTAACATTTCTTTTAATATGAAATTAAGGATTTAGGATAAATCAAGTGGAAAGTGAAAGAAAACTTAGAAATAGAGAATTATTTATCTAAGCATGCTATGACATCAAAAAGGAATTTTGATTATCGATTTGGGTTCCATGACTCATGGGTCATCGAGATTTGGTCTTGGACTCGGGATTTGACTATGTGGACCCGGGGTGACTTTTATTGACTTTTTGGAAAAATTTTAAATATCGAAGCTTTATGGTTTAGGATTGTTTTTTATAGCATTGTTTGACTTCCTTGGATGATGTTTGGCTTGGAATTGCATGATTAGAATAGAGCAAGGTTCGACGCGATTTGAGATTGAAGACTAGCTGGATAAGGTAAGTGTCTTGCCAAACTTTTGAGGAAATGTTTCCTAATAAATGTTATTGTTTGCTATATGTGGGTGTGATGTATATGCAATATAGCGAGCATATATACATGTGTCACGGTTTACCGATCTACTTGTGTTTTTTACCCAAGTTAAGACTATGATTTGTCTTTTAGTGCTTATTGGAGGCTTGATGATTGTTTGAATGACATATTGCTTGTTGGGTCTGTAGTCATACGTGCATATCAACATATATCCTACCTAGGGATCATCCCTCGTATGCATGGTTATTTCTCTGTCCATGTGCATACATATGCTTATCTCTTTTTCATATACATACATTCTTGCATATGGCTCTCGAATATGGACGGAGGTTATGTCATGAGGTTTCAGCCAGATATTTTGATATTAGTATTGATTGGGCACGAGATCTTTTTCGTGCAGAGATGATGATTTTATTATTAATTGGGCATAAGGTCATTGTTGTGCAGAGATGATGATATTGTTATTGATTTGGCACGAGGTCTTTGCCGCGCAACGATTTTAATATTATTATGGCACGAGGTCATTGTCGTGCAGAGTGTAGCTATGGATTCATCCCCTTAGTCTCCCTCTCATGTTTCTCTCTTGATGGAGCACACGCAGGTGATGATAGACTATAATTACGTATTTTAGTCGATTATTACATTTTAATTTACTGCACTTTAGTTGAGTTTGCGCTTTAATCACTAGTGCAAAGTACTAAGTGTGTGTTTTATGCCTTGTAGGAGTGGTTGCGAGCTATGTAGATGTTATGGAATGAATTCAAGTGATTTAGAGCTTTGAAGTCTGAGTGTAAGACTAAAAAATTAAGCCGGGATCGTATTCGGGATCAACGGATGATAGAGCAACGAAACGAAGAATCGAGTAGGCATATTATGCATTGTCTAGTAAAATGCACATAACTTTTCACTCTAACCTTAATTTGGGTTCTAAAATATATGGTTGGAAAGCTAACTCAAAAAGCTACAATGTTCATGTTTTATGTTTTTCCAAATTCTAAACGGAACAGGGTGAAATATGTGCGAAACTGTAAACTTGCCAAATACCGCGTCTGTACCGCTCCCGGACCGCGACCACGGACGTCCAAGCCTGGAAACTTGTCCTTTTTCACGTAGGAGAATGTATAATTTTTTGGGACCAATCCTAATTGGTATATATACATGGAAAAATGGTATTTTAAAGAGGTTGGACATACTTTTGACACAGATTTGACCTAAGAAGGTAGAGACACAATAGGAGCAAGGCGGGGAATTCTTCTACGTGTTTTTCCTTCCTCTTCCTATTTTTTCATTGTTGGTTATGACTTTTAGTATTGTAGTTTTACATACTATTATGAATAGCTAATTTGTTATCTAGGATTTTGATGGAACTTTTTGTAGGATAAATTCTTGTTATGTTTTTATATAATTGAGCCGTGGGATTTTTCTACTTGTTCAACTACGTGTTTATTGTTGTTGATTGAATGGCCATCTATTGACTGTGCCTAGTTATTATGTGTTGCTTGAGAAAGAATACATATTTAAGTGGTTGTTGAATAATGTCACTCCTAACGTATGTGAGAAATCAATACAGCGGGTTTAAAGGTAGGTTTAGAAATAACAAAGCCTTGGCGTGGTCATAATGAGCGGTTAGATAAAACCAACTGGCGTAGTTCGAAAGAATATGTCTAGTAAATTATTGTAGTTGCTCGAGAGAGAATTACGGCACCTAAAGTGCTCACAATTAGTAGAGAATACATTGGCGAAATTATTTGGAACATAGCGGGAAGGATTCCAATATTTGGGGAAATCATAACTCTAGACCTCCTTAGTTTTGTCTCAAATTTCATCATTGTTAGTTGATAATTTTACTGCTTTATAATAGTGTTAGTTAATTAGTTAGAAATAAATATTATAATCTATATAATTAGAATTGTTTGGACTTGTGGTTCTTAGCAATATTGAACAACTGCAGTTAAGCCTTAGTTCTTTGTGGGATTCGACTTCGGACTTATAGACCGAATTATATTTGCAGCGATTGCTTATCCTTTTTAGGACTAGAGTTGGGCGTGATCAAATTTTGGCTCCGTTATCGGGGAACTAATGGTGTAGTTGTAGCTGTATATATTGCTAGGGTTCAAGTTTGAACTTTTATTTTGTTTTGTTTTTTTTGTATTTTTTTTATAACTGTTGATTTGAGAAACATGACATCTTTTTATTATGAGAATTTAGGTGTAGATAATTCTACTATTAATCTCCATACATATTGTGAAGGAAACCACCCATGGCAAAATTTTCAAAACGTTCCTGAGAGCGAGTTATGTGCACCAACTCAATCTTATTTGTGGAATGTGTGTGATGTGTGTGGTGGTAAAAATGGTCACTTTTATGGTTGTGCTTATATTTCTTATCTCCCCTCAACCCCTTACTATGATGGTTCTACCTTTACTTGTGAAGTTAACAGGAATAAAGAACCTGGGGATGCAGACCTGAAGGAGATCAAGGATATGTTAAAGTGCCTTTTGAAACAAAATAATGAAAAACAATTGCAGATAGAAAGACAAGAGGCAAGATTTACAAGTTGGAGGCTCACTTGAGTCAAGTGGTTGGAGCTTTTAATGCTCAACAAGCTAATATTGAGGATAGTAGCCATGAAAAACATGAATTTGAGGTGTTAATTGGGAGGTCAGAGTAGAACATCAACAACCTAGCCAATTACAATTTGAGAATGTCAATGTTGAAGAAGTGAGACTAGAGCCAGCCAAGGACTTTGAGGATATAAATTTTGTTGATTCTAGTATCATTGATGTTGAGGATGTTGAAAGTCCTGAAGTTCATGTGTTTGAGCGCATTGGTCCACACTCCAAACATTTCTCCATATTATGTTTGGATGATGATATGAAAATAGAGTCATCCGAACCAATTGAAGAGTCAAGAAATGAGGAACAAGGTGCATATATTCTAGAATTCTTCTTGCCAGAAAGTCAGGATTATATACCTCATACAAAGGCCAAGGAGTGCAGAATACTACATTATTTTTTTGGGCCAGTTAGATTCGTTCCACCGCCCCAAGAGCATAACTATAAGCTTAAAGCAAATCTTGGGGTTCAATTCATAAGCTCGAGGTGGAGACAAAAAGTGATTCATGTCGTGCCGCGACATTAAATCAAGTGCTTGTTGGGAGGCAACCTAACTTTATTGCTTTTTTTAAAATTGTATTATTTTTGTAGTGTCAATTTTTGATCTTCTAGGAACATAGAAAGCAGAGCTATTGGAAGGATACAACAACAAACCAAATGGTTGGAACTAAGTGTGAGGTATCCGCACGAAGGACCAGGCCTGGAAGAAGTCTGAGTACCCCATGAGATGCTAGTGCTTCGGCCTTTGGCCTACCATGAAGTCTTTTTTCCCATTTTATTAGTTATGGTGTGCATTGGGAACAATGCACAATTTTAAGTGTGGGATGAGGAGATTGTCTGGGTGACTTTCTATGCTATTTTAGTTGTGTTAGTTTAATTGAATATTTTTTTTATTTTTTTAGAAAAACGAAAAAAAAAAGTTTGAACTTTTCCTGACGATGGATCTATTAGACCATTTTTTTTAGGGATTTAAGTCTACAGAAAAAAGACAAAAAGATTTTCTGTTGTTAAGTAGTGTAGCAATTACCCCTTGGTTTTTCTTTGTGCCGCGATTCTTTTCCAAGGGTTTTGTTTGAACCGAGTGTAGTTAGTTTTTTTTAGGAGTAGGAGCTAGTGTGAGATGAATTGAATTGCAGCGATATCTCTTAACTTTTTTATGCCTTGAGAATAGTGAGTACTTTGGTTGTGACACTTAGGATCAATTTTTGACTCTTGTATAAGTACCTTAAATTGTATAAGCTTAACTTTACTTAACTGTTTTGACTAGAGTGTCTTGATAAAAACCAATCATGAATGAGTTATGTGTCATGTGTGTGTAAGATTTTGTGTTATTCTGTGAGTGCATTTGATGTCTAGAACTTGCCCCGTGTGTTTGCAAAGCGAAATAGTAGTTTTATTCAGTCTTGGAAGTGATATAGGCATTTCTTTGTTGAGCCAGATATGTTTATTTTACCCGTCTAATTGTTATATGTCGTAGTTAACCCCTTTGAGCCTGTAATCTTGTTCCTTTGGCAACCACATTACAAGCCTTACTCGTTTGTTTGAATTAACCATCTATTTGAACCATTGTAACCTCCATGAGCACTTGAATTGTTTATGAACTTTGTAAAAGTTAAAGTGTGGGGTGGTTGGTTTGGCTTTTGAGTGGAATTAATTAAATAAGGAGAAAGGTGCACTGTTTTGAAAAAGTAAGAGCCACTTGAATTGAAAAAAAAATATTTGGATTATTGTGAAAAAAATATTCCTTGATAAGTGGTGACTTTTGATGTAATTGTGCTTAAAGAAGTATGGGGTAATATACATTGATGTGAAGGTGGAGTTTGGTTTGACATAAGTATGGGGTTTGAATATTAAAGTATATGTATTAAAGTGCTTAGGGAGGTGTAGTCACTCATCTAAATGTATCCTACCCGTCTCGCAGCCTACATTACAACTAAATAAAGTCCTACTTGATCCTAGACTGAATGAGCTCGATTAGTAGAGTAGTACACTATGGGCAAGCCTATGGTGCATCTTTTGTGGCATATGAATGTTATTTCTGAGAATGAGTGAATTTTTTCTATCTTGAGTTCCTAAGTGTTCTTTTTTTATCTTGAGTTCCTAAGTGTTCTTAAATTTTATTGTATGGAACTACTCTCTTTTGTTGTGTGAGGGCACATGATTCATGAAGGAAAGGTAATCCTTGACCTCTACGTTAGAGTAAGTTGGTGAGTTGTGAATAATGCGTGGTACTTCTGAGTCAAATCTTGAGGTGAAGATGTTACGCTTTTGTGCTTAGTCTATTTTAAATATTCTTGGTGTGATGAGTTAGGAGAATTGTTTAAAAAGGTTGTGTCTATATAAAGTGTACTTTGATTGCTCGAGGAAGAACAATGGTTTATGTGTGGGGTGTTTATGATAGACTATAATTACGTATTTTAGTTGATTATTACACTCTAATTTACTGCACTTTAGTTGAGTTTGCGCTTTAATCGCTAGTGTTTTGCACTAAGTGTGTGTTTTATGCCTTGTAGGAGTGATTCCAAGCTATGTAGATGTTATGGAATGGATTAAAGTGAATTGGAGCTTTGAAGTCTAAGTAAATCCCAAGAAATTAAGTCGGGATCGTATTCGGGGATCAACAAATGATAGAGCAACAAAATGAAGAATCGAGTAGGCATATTGCGCACTGTCTAGTAAACGGAACATAACTTTTCACTCAGAACTCCATTTGGACTCCACAATATATGGTTGGAAATCTAACTCAAATATCTACAACTTTCATGTTTTACGTTTTTCCAAATTCCAAACATAACAGGATGAAATATTTGCGAAACAGTAGACTTGCCAAATACCGCGCCCAGACCGCGACTGCGGACGTCCAGGCTTGGAAATTTGTTCTTTTTTGCGTAGGAGAAGGTATAATTGTTTGGGCCCGACCCTACTTGGTATATATACATGTAAAATGGTATTTTGAGGAGGTTGTACATACTTATGACACAGATTCGACCTAAGAAGGCAGAGACACAATAGGAGCAAGGCGGGGAATTCTTCTACGAGTTTTTCCTTCCTCTTCCTATTTTTTCATTGTTGGTTATGACTTTTATATTGTAGTTTTACATACTATTATGAATAAATAATTTGTTATCTAGGGTTTTGGTGGAACTTTTTGTAGGATAAATTCTTGTTATATTTTTATATAATTGAGCCGTTGGATTTCTCAACTTGTTCAACTACGTATTTATTGTTTTTGATTGAATGGTCATCTATTAATTGTGCCTAGTTATTATGTGTTGCTTGATAAAGGATACATATTTAGGTGTTTGTTGAACAACGTTACTCCTAACATATGTGAAAAATAGATATAGCAGGTTTAAAGGTAGGTTTAGAAATAACAAAGCCTTGACGTGGTCATAATGAGCGGTTAGATAAAGCCAACTAGCGTAGTTCGAAAGAATATGTCTAGTAAATTATTGTAGTTGCTCGAGAGAGAATTACGGCACCTAAAGTGCTCATGATCAGTAGAGAATACATAGGCAAAATTATTTGGAACATAGTGGGAAGGATTCCAATATTTGGGGAAATCATAACTCTAGACCTCCTTAGTTTTGTCTCAAATTTCATCATTGTTAGTTGATAATTTTACTGCTTTATAATAGTGTTGGTTAATTAGTTGGAAATAAATATTATAATCTCTATGATTAGGAAATTGTTTGGACTTGTGGTTCTTAGCAATATTGAACAACTCCAGCTAAGCCTTAGTTCTTTGTGGGATTCGACTAAGACTTATAGACCGGATTATATTTGCAGGGATCGCTTATCCTTTTTAGGACTAGATTTGGGCGTGATTAGCAGGTTGTGATAAATCTACAGGTTTCTGGTTGATTATGATGTGGGATCTAATGTGATAAGTTATTGCGAATAAAGGTGGAAGCTTGGCCATTCAAGTGATCCTTTGTGCATATTCGTGCATTTTACATACTTTATACATGCATATCATCTATATATGCCAATTGAAGAATCTAATGTGATGAGTTATTGGCCATAAAATTGGAAGTTTGGCCATTCAAGTGATCCTTTGTGCATATTCCTGTATTTACATGCCTTATTCACGCAAATCATCTACATATGCTAGTTGATGCATTTCACATATGTATGAGTCTTGTTAATGAGTTGTTGGACACTTGAAAAGTGTCGGATTGATGGCAAAAGAGAGTAATTATCGTACATTTATATGTTGGACTCATGTAAAGGTTTCATAAACTTGGAACCTAGAAATAGATATAGAAGTGGATCATTGTCACACTGCTTAGTGCATGTCTTTTATGTGTGAAGTTGGCGCAAGTCGTACTTACTTGTTCTGTTAAATGGAAAAGTTTTTTTAATACCTTTACCCTAGTTGCGTACCTTATTCCGTGACTATCACTTTAGATACTTTTCTATATTATATATGTTATTGAGTTGCACATGTAATATTATGTGAGTATCTTTTGACTTAAAAATTTTGTCGCTACTTCACCGAGGTTAGTCAAGATCCTTATTGAGTACATGAGGTCAGTTGTACTCATACTACACTTCTTCACCTCGCATGCAGATCTTGGATCTGAGCTTTTGTGGATGACAAAGGCTAGTATTGGAGTGTACCAAAAATCCAGTCTCGAGCTACCACTTGTTCATAGTAGTTTAGGACTTATAATTCTGTTTATATAAACTTCAAATGGATGTTGTATTTATTCTCCGTATCATCTTTGTAAATCTAAATCTTAGTAGCTCATGACTTGTACTACTAGTCCTTGAGATATATGTACAGATCTTCTATCATTTTATTTATTGACAACTATGAATGATTTTCATTCGAGTTATGTCATGTAATTGTTTGGCTTACATAGCATTTTGAGGTTAGGTGCCATCACGATTATATGAGATTTTGGGTTTTGACAAGTTGGTATCAGAGCTCTAGGTTCATAAGTTATACGAGTCATGAGCAAGTATCCAGTAGAGTCTTGTGAATAGGTATGATGCCGTCCATACTTATTTTCGAGACGCTACAAGTCATCTAGGAAACTTCACCTTCTTTCTTTCCTTATCGTGCAACCTTGATTCGACTTGAAGCATGTATCTTCGATTTCTTTCCATTCACTTGTATGTGATGTTGAGCACTCAGTATCAGCTATGCACTGACGACTTATGATGTCATAGATGGGGTGCGAGATGTGTTTCTACATAGTGAAGTTAGGCCATTTTGGAGTACTTGAGGCCAGGTTTAGACCACAGCTTGGGCTCGGCGAATTTAGTCGTATAAGTATGTGTCCTTGGATTGGTGTCCCTAGTGGTGGAATTGATGGCTTAGTTAGTGGCTAGATAGTTATGTGATAAGTACTATGTGTCTAAGGACTTCTCTAAGATGGTTTGGATATGATGAGAAGGATTTTCTTGGGGTGCAAAGGGCTATGGATGCCTGATTATCGTCTCGATGTGTTGTATAGTCGTAGATGTGGGGTATTGGTGAACCTTTTAGTTGTTGACTTATGGGATGATATGGATTCTTGTATTTATTAATTACTATAGACTTGGGAGAATTAATTGATACCATAGTAGCTTTGACCATGGTGGAGTCGCAAAAAAGATGTCGATTTGAGGTCAAGCAGGTGGGTTATCTCCTGCTAGAAGGTTTGATGTTGTGTGGTTCTTATGAGGCTTCTATAGAGAATTTATTTCTATCCGGTGGAATGTATGTACTATGATTCGAGTTCAAATTGCTTGTGAAAGTTCGCACGACTATCATAAGGATAAGTATGCACTCGGCAGATAAATAGGAGCATGTTTTGATCGGTACTATATGAGCTTATAAGGAATTCAACTAAATAACAGTGTGTGACCATGGCAGTTAAGGAGGAAAAGTATATTGTGTGTTATTAAATGATGTGTTCTGTGGCTTCCAGCCAAATGGGAGAGTCCACTATCGATGATTACGTCATATGGGCATGTGTTGTTATAGTTACTAGATTAGGATGTGCTTGTAGATTAGCTATGATTTGAGAAGGGTGTCATCGAGGATGATTTTGAGCAAGGGATTTGTTGGATACATGATGTAATATACTTTATTGGTATATGAAGGTTGTGGAATGACTCGGGTTTGATATTCATTGGGGAGATGGTGTGCAAAGAGAAAGGATTTACTTGGTTGCTTAAGGATGAGGATGTATCTTAAAGTATTGATGTGCCAATAGGGCACAAGTCGCTCGGTACATGTGGGCTCTGAATTGAAGTTAGAGCAGAGTGGATGACTCTCGAGAAGGCCTTAATGGGTTCAAAATTCATGTGGTATCTAAGGATTTTCCGAACTTCTTTGTGTGGCTAGGATTTGAGATTTGCCTTGGATGGTGACGAGGCTTGCAGTATTTCTATATTATTACAGATTCAATATGACAGTATTAGAGAGATGAAAGAAGCAACTTCAGATTCGTAGATAGTCTCTTCAGAGCGAGCATTTTGATTTGAGTTACCTTTAGGTTTAGCAATCTGTGTGACTTGGTTGATTTAGATATATCCAGTTCTAATGGTTTGGCTATATGCTAATGGGTTTTAAAGAGTTTTTGATCATGGCTTGAGGATGCTGTCTTCTACAGGCATAAAAGTTTTGTTATGTGTTGAGATATTCTCCCAAATTGAGTTAAGTAGAAGGTTTCTTGTTGATGGAGTGTTTATCCTACTCATGATTTAGATCTGATGATAAGATTCTTGTATTTTTGTATTGTAGCATGGTAGATGTAGAGAGCCGATTGAGATTGAATGGATTAGGTTGCAATTCAGCTTTAAAAGGAAGGTCATGTGTTCTAAATGGCATGAGGAGTTTCATATTGTTTAAGAGTATGCTAACAATATCTTGTATCGCTTGAGACGAGTGCGCTGTAGAAGGTGCATTGTGTATTGATTTGCGGATGCTTGACTAGTATTACAGTAATCGCATGGTTGGTGACTGTTGATGTCCAAATTTTGCTACATGGCATGGAAGATTTATAGGAGTACTTCTCATGAGGTGATTATGTATGAGTGATATATCCGTCATTTGAGTTGGAGAGTTGGAGATCAAATATGGATATTCCTATATTCTTGAGATTTAGAGACTGGATGTTCTCAGAGGCAGACTATTATTTGGTTACAGGATGTGAAGGTGTGTTAAGAGTTTTCGTCCCGTTGGAAGGTCTAATGAGAATGTATATTCTATAACGGATCGGGTTGCTTACATTTACACAGCATTTATTGTAGGTGCATCATCGGCCAAAATAGATGTTATTTATGCCCAGATTTGTTTCATGTGTTTTTCTCTTATGTTATGATGAGTTGTGATGCTACTTGATTATTCATATGTATGATGTAGTTATGTTTAGGCCTTGTGGCTATATATGAGTGAGATGGCTCTTGAGATGTTGATTTGCTTATTGCACCGTAGTTGTGCTTGCCTTATTCATAGCGCAATTTGTTATACGTCTCTACATAGTTATGTTTTGCATTTCATGTGCTTGTTGTTGCTATACCTTTGTTTTGTGAGCATGAGGATTACGGCTCAGTGGATAATCCTATGTAGATTGATGTGTTCGGATCGGGTTGCTCACTGCAATGGAGTTATGATTGGATGTGGTTCCTTGTGTTATTTCGTGTGTTTTGTTTCTACCTTGTGAGATGGATTCATAGCTTTGTGCTTTTGTGGTTGTATTTGTTGAACTTGTTGGATAGTTCTCTTTTTTGGTTCTCTTTCTATTATTGATCACATTTGGGATGTTGCTTGTTTGGTTCATGGATTGCATGGTATGTAGTTCTAAGTGGTATTTGGTGTGGCCTGGCAGTTGAGCAGCTTTTACTGGGTGGAATGAGGTTATTGGACCTGGAATTAGTGCAACCATTTTTGGATAAGGTATGCTGGAGTGAGAATGTCATTAGTTAGCTCAGAATTCGGCAATGGTTTTTGTCGATCAAGGGGACTCCACGACTTGTTAATTTGATGAGTGGTTATGAGTTTCTACATGTTTCTTCACCATCAGCAATATTGTGAAGATTTAGAATGAGATTTTATTTTATATGAAGTATATTAGCGGTACCGGATTTGGTAATGAACAACTATTATGGTCAGAAGATATTTTTGTGGGTATATGAGCTATGCGGTACATCGCCTGGTTATATCTTGGGAGCATATGATGCAGTTTGTGGGAATTAATATAGTATATATACAAGGATTGGATCTTATAGAGAGTTCCAGAAGTTGAAATTTAGTTCTAAGGTGTCACGACCCAAATCGATGGGCCATGACAAGTGCTCGAGTCCTACCTGTCGAATACCCTTAAGCATGTGTCTAAGATATAAACATGAATAACATCTGCTAAACCACGAGAATAGCATATGTGAGGAAACCTGTCCAAAAGACATATATGCATACACGTGTTAAATACATAGGGCGAGCCGACAAGGCTACTATAGACAACTACATATCCAAAACTGGAAGCCGACACGGCCACATACTACCCAACTTTACATGACTGTTTACAGACCTCTAACAGAATATACAACTGTACAAGGACGGGACTGGGCCCCGTCATACCCATATATGTATACAAGCATATCGTACCAAAATCCAAAGCAACTTCGGATCAAATGGAGCACACCCAGTCTTGCTGATCAAGGATCCTAAGAAGGGGAACCGTCAGCTTGTCTACCTGCACCTACGGGCATGAAACGCAGGCCCCTAGAATAGGGCATCAGTACGAATAATGTACTGAGTATGTAAGACATGAAAATTAGTACATGAATGACATATATGAAACATGGAATAAGGAATTCCGCATGTAAGTCTAAATAGCATTGTAAATCCTGAAACATTTATAATATCGTGCACGTGCGTATAAATGTCGTGTCATGCATAGGTATAGGTGTTCGTAACATTATCAAGCCTCTGAGGGCATCCCATCATATCATCTCGGTCAATGTGGGCAAAATGATCAACATATACCAGCTGATCAGGTGGTGGTGCGTATATAACGCCGTAACCTTTTCCCATATCCCATATACATATAATATACGCGTATATAGCGTCATCTGGTCATGGGTCAATGTACATGTATAAGTGAATACATAAGAAATATGTTAATAAGAATTTCTCGAAATGTTATAAGATTATTATACCTTTCGGATAACTTTATCAACTACGTATTTTTCTGAGATCCATGAACAGAAGATATAATGATAATTCACATGGGAGATCAAGAACATAGGCACCCTTAGTAATTTTATGAATAGAGTCATTTATGAAAGTTGTGCATTTGCTCGTTTCATTTGTATCGTACGGATCGTGCCAAAAAGAAAGAAGGGATCACCTTAATATACCTGAATCGATTCTCTTGACAATCCCTCTAATACACGTTAATTGTGACAAAATACGTGATGATAAGACCGGAGTAGGAAAAAATCTATATGATATTCTTGAGAAAGATTGCATTGTACTCCCTTATAATTGCAAATCTCACGTTTTGAATTGTCGAAGAACCTATGAAATCTTACGTCTTGAATTGTTGAAGAATCTATGAAATCTCATGTTGCTTTCATGAATTTATCTTGCTGAAGCCTTTTTGGATATAGTACACCTTCATTTTTGAATTGGAGAATGAATCTTAGTCTTGGTGGTGTGGGCCCCACCTTTCAAGACTTGTGTCACATTCATTCCTTAAAATGTGACACATTTCACTCTTTATTAAGGGCCATTAGATGGGAAGGGGGTGCTTCCATGTTTTGGGGTGTTAAGTCATCCAAAATCTTTGATTATCCAAAGATTTTAATTAATCTCCCTCTAAAAATTATTAATTACCCAATTATTCACATAATTAAGAATTATCACAAATTACTTAAAATACTACTCACTTAACACACTTTATGTACCCTACTATCATGGTAATGGGGTACCTTGTATGGCACTAGTCTATAAACACTGGATACTATGGCTCGGATCGCATAAATAAATAAGTGTAGAGATAAAATGATTCAAAAAGGAGGCATAAAGTCAGGGGGAACTTGTGAGCTCCTGTTACTTTATGTGGTTCATGTTACTTTATCTGGTTCTCCTTGCTCTAAATACACATTATCAATGTTTAAGTTTGTCATCATCAAAAAGGGAAAAATTGATAGGTTTTCAATATCTTTGCCTTATGTTTTGATGATCTAACAAACTTACTGTCAAGGACCAGATAGGGAACCCAACACACTTGGACTACACTGCAAGTTAACGGATACCAGCTAAATGTGAACCGTCATAGCTTCAGGAGATAGAGAACCAAACAAGGACCTGATACCCTTGTGGTTCCCTCATAGCAGTATGAAGTCAGTTGGACACAGCTGGAAGTAACGTGACTGCATGAACTGTTTCTGTCTGCATTGCACTGTTTCTAGTGGCCACTTATCTTTTGACCAACTAAAGTGCTTACATCATTCAAGTGATGTCATCAAGGTGTATCAACAAGGAGTTTATATCAAAACATCACTTGAACACTTGTGATATTCATTCAAGCCTTTTGCAAAATTGTGAAGTTAACTCTCACGAGCTTGAAGAACAAAGTTAAACGCTACTACGGACCAGTTCCTAAAGTCGGTTTTTTTTTTCCTTAGTTGAGTTGTAACTTTGTGATTGTTCTTATTGTATCTCCTAAATTGCTTAGCCAGAAGCATTGATTAGGAACCCTCTTGTAAAATCTGTAAACTCTCTGAGTTTATGTTGTGACTAGGTTTTATAAGTTAAAGTCTTTGTAACTAGAGAGTGACAAAGTGGCTTGTGGTAAGAGTATCACAAGTTAGTTAAGTTGAACTCTTTGTAATGGAGTCATTACAAAGTGGATTGTAATAGGTGTTTACAAGTTAGTGAAGTTAAAAGCCTACAGGTGTAGGTCGTGGTTTTTATCCCCTTGAGTTAGGATTTTTGACTTAAAAACCTGTGTCTTATTTACTTACTGTTTTATTAGCATTCTCAGTACAACCTCATAGAGGACCAGGTACTCTACTATTTGGTGGACTCATACAAACTAACAATTGGTATCAGAGAGGGTTCCTCCTATCAGGCTAACACCTAGGAAGGATCCTTATGGTTGCTCCACCAAATTTTGAAGAAGGTCAATCTACATACAGACCACCCAGGCTCAATGGACAATACTATGGGTGGTGGAAGACAAGAATGCATGATTTTATCATGGCGGAGGATTCTGAGTTATGGGATATCATATGTGACGGTCCTTATGTTCCAATAAAGGTACTGGAAGAACTTCCATTCTCAATGCCAAAAACCAGTAAAGAATACACCGATGTAGACAGGAAAGTGGTGGAGAAGAATTTCCGTGCCAAGAAGATTCTGGTATATGGAATAAGACCTGAAGAATACAATAGAATCTCCGCTTGTGACACTGCTGAGGAGATGTGAGAAGCTTTACAAACAACTCATGAGGGAACCACCCAAGTAAAACAATCTAAGATCGATATTCTCACTACCAAGTATGAACTCTTCAGGATGAAGGACGATGAATCTATTCAAGATATGCACAGAAGATTCACTTCCATCATAAATGAGTTACACTCACTTGGTGAAACCATTCCTAAGAATAAGCTAGTGAGGAAAATTCTCATTATTCTGCCTAGCTCTTGGGAAAGCAAGGTGAATGCTATTACTGAATCAAAGGACTTGCAAGATCTCACCATAGAAGAGTTGGTTGGAAATCTGAAGACCTACGAGATGAAGAGGAAGATAGATAGTGAAAGAAGAGAACCAAAGAAAGAAAAGAACCTGGTACTCAAAGTTGATAGCAATGACTCAAGTGAGGAAGACAGTAACATGGCTTACTTAACCAAAAGATTTCAGAAGATGGTCAGAAGAAATGGAGAAATGCTAAAAAGGGGCAGCTCTAGCAAACCAAAAAACTATGATCTCTGACATAAGTGTGGAAAGCCTGGACACTTCATCAAAGACTGTCCTCTCTTGAAGCAAGAATTCTCCAAGTACAACCCTGAGAAAGCAGCTAAGAGGAACCCGATTCCTCTCAAGGACTTCAAAAGAAAGAGATCTGCTGATAATGTGGTGAAACATGCCCTTGTAGCATGGGGGGATTCCTCTAATGAGTCTGAAGATGAAACTGATGCTGGCGATAGTTCCATGATGGCAGTTGAAAGCGAGGAAAATGAATATGACTCAACTTTTGCTTTGATGGCCCAATCAGATGATGATGAAGACAATGACAACAAAGAGGTAACTTTCAGGGATGTTCAGAGAAATCTAAAATCCTACACTCCTAAGAAACTTATGTCTTTAGCTAATGTATTGATTGATGCCTATTATAACCTTATGGAGGATAAGGATTATCTAATCTTAGAACTAAGGGAAGTTGATAAAACCAGAGATGATCTGGTAGCGTGTGTAGTAGATCTGAAGGAAACCATTTGTGAGCTGAAGAGAGAAAAATATGTCTTGACCAAAAGGATTTCCAACTTAGAGCATGAAAGAGATGACTTAGTGGTAGTAGTTCTTGACCATAAGGAAACTATTGAGAACTTTAGTAAAGAAAAGGAGGCCCTAGCAAGAAGAGTGACTGAAATTGAGGAAGAAATAGATGATCTCTTAGTAGAAATTGCAGACTTGAGAGAAACAATGAAGGGACTAAGAACTAAGTCTAAAACTAAAAATACTGGAAAAGGAAAAGAGATAGCCAATGAGGAACACATTAGGCTTGAAAATGAGTTAAAAGCTGTGAGAACTAGGATGTGTGTTGAAACTGATAAAAACAAGCACCTCCAAACTGAACTGGAAAGAGTAAAAAATGATCTTGAAAAGTCCCTAAAGTGGACCTGGTCCTCCGAAGCTATCACTGCCATGAACATTAATAATAGTAGAAACATGCAGGGAATAGGGTTCCAAAGGGAGAAAATCCCTTACAACCCACTTAGCAAATGTGTGACTGTACCCAAAAACTGGCTGAGTACCCACTATGGGAACAATGGACATGTCATGGAAAATTGTCAAACCAGGGTCCAGTTCACTCAGAAAAACAGAATGGTTGCTGAAAATGTAACTACTAAAAAGGGACTAGGTTCCACTCACAAAAACCACATATTACCTGCATGGACTAAAAGAGCTCTTATTCATCCTCTTGCCTACTATAAAGGACCCAAACTTGCTTGGGTTCCTAAAACTAACTCTTGATCTTCTTATGCAGGGAACAGTGAAAGGAAGCGGTTAACAATGGTTCATGGATAGTGGGTGTTCAAAGCACATGACTGGGAACACCATGGACTTTCTTTCACTAAAAGCCCTGCAAGTAGGGAGTGTATCCTTTGGCAATGGAAAAAAGGGGTACATTCTTGGAGTTGGAAAAGTTCGGGAATTCACTCACTCATTCTATTGAAAATGTGTACTATGTCAATGGTCTTAAGTACAGTCTCTTGAGTGTCTCTCAGATCTGTGATAAAGGAAATAAGGTGGAATTCTTGTCCAAGATATGTACAGTTACTGATCTGGTAACTGATGATGTGGTACTTGTGGCCAAGAGATACAAGAACATCTATGTTGCTGATTTTGAATCCTTACAAAGTGGTGATCTGAGTTGTCTGAAAGTTGTTGATGATGATGCTGAACTCTGGCACAGAACATTGGGGTATGCAAGCTTCTCTCTTCTGAACAAACTAATTCAGAAGGACCTGGTCCATGGTCTGCCCATGTCAAAGTTCAAGGTACAAAAAGTTTGTGATGCCTGTGCTAGAGGAAAACATGTGAAGTCCTCTTTTAGGTCTAAAAGAGATGTGAGCACCTCAAAGCCACTCGAGCTTATGCATATGGACCTATGTAGTCCTATGAGAGTGCAAAGCAGGGGAGGAAAAAGATACATTTTTGTGATAGTGGATGACTACTCTAGATTCACATGGACTTTATTTCTTAGAACTAAAGATGAAACCTTTGAAGTGTTTATGGCTTTTGTGAAGAAAATCCAGGTGAAGAAGGAGTCTAGAGTCGCATGCATTAGATCAGATCATGGAACAGAATTTGACAATGCCAAATTTGATGAGTTCTGCAATGAAAATGGCATCACTCACAACTTATCAGCTCCCAGAAATCCCCAACAAAATGGAGTAGTGGAAAGGAAGAACAAAGCTCTTGAAGAGATGGCAAGAACAATGCTAATCGACAGTGGAATTGTAAAGAACTTCTGGGCTGAAGTGGTCAACACTGCCTACTACTTGGTGAACAGGTGCATGATCAGATCACTCATGAACAAAACCCCATATGAGTTGCTGAATGGAAGGAAACCCAAGCTGACTCACCACATAATATTTGGGTGCAAATGTTATGTTCTCAATAATGGAAAGGATCAGCTTGGTAAATTTGATACCAAGAGTGATGAAGGAATATTTCTAGACTACTCTTCTCAAAGCAAAGCGTACAAGATATACAATAAGCGGACTCAATGTGTTGAGGAAAGTGTTCATGATTTTTTTGATGAGTCTTATCCATCATGTGAGAAGAATGTTGAAGAAGATCAAGATGGAGAACCTTACTAGTCCCTGGTGAAGTCATTAATATGACAAATGGAAAGGCAGATATGATGAGCCAAGTAAAAGATCTGAGTGAAGACAATACTGCCTCATCTTCAACGGAACCAGGTACTTCAATTACAACCACTGAAGCTGAAGAAATAGTGGTTGACGCAGTTCAGGGTACTCCACTAGCACCTGAGAGAAGAACACAGGAAAGCCAATCAAATATACCCACATTCTCTACAAATGAACCTTAGACGTCTAACTGGAGACACAAGAGCTCTTATCCTCTTGACAACATAATTACCCCTCTAGATTTCGGAGTACAAACCAGGTCAAAAGCCAGAAATTCACTTGCCTTCTCAACCTTTCTCTCCCAAATAGAACCCACAAATATCAAGGAAGCCTTGAAAGATGCAGATTGGATTATATCCATGCAAGATGAGTTACATCAATTTGAAAGGAACAATGTCTGGCACCTGGTACCTAGACCCCCAGATCGAACCATTATAGGAACTAGGTGGGTATTTAGGAACTAGGTGGGTATTTAGGAACAAGCTTGATGAACATGGAAATACCACAAGGAATAAGTCCATACTAGTGGTTCAAGGCTACAATCAGGAGGAAGGGATTGATTATGATGAAATGTTTGCTCCGATCGCTCGCATGGAAGCTATTAGAATTCTAATCACTTTTGCATCTCATATGGAATTCACCTTGTTCCAAATGGATGTCAAAAGTGCTTTTCTGAATGGACTTCTTAAGGAAGAAGTCTATGTGAAGCAACCTCCAGGGTTTTAATGTCATGAACACCCTGATTATGTGTTTAAACTGGACAAAGCATTGTATGGGTTGAAGCAGGCTCCTCGAGATTGGTAAGAAAGGCTGTCAAAATTCCTCTTGGAAAATGGTTTTAAAAGAGGAAAAATTGACAACACCTTGTTCCTAAAGAAACGGGGAAGGAACCTGCTCATTGTTCAGGTCTATGTTGATGATATCATTTTTGGGGCAACAGCTGAGTCTTTGTGTGAAGAATTTACAAAACTCATGGGAAGTGAGTTTGAAATGAGCATGATGGGGGAACTGAACTTCTTCTTGGGTCTTCAAGTAAAATAGTCCTCAAAGGGTACATTCAATTGTCAGCAAAAATACATCAGGGAGCTCTTGAAGAGGTTTGACATGGAAGCATCAAAGGTGATAGATACTCCCATTACGATGGCCACTCGACTGGACATGGATGAAAATGGATCTCCTGTGAATCAAACCATGTATAGAGGCATCATTGGGTCTCTTATCTATCTCACTGCCAACAGACCTGATATTTTCTTCAGTGTAGGGATATTTGCAAAGTTTCAATCAAATCCCAAGGAATCTCATTGGAAGGCTGCCAAAAGAATTCTGAGATATCTTAAAGGAACACAGGACTTGGTTCTTTATTATCCCTCAGGTGACATTTTTAATCTCATTAGAGACTATGCAGGTTCTTGTGGACAGGAAAAGCACTTCTGGAATGGCTCACTTTCTAGGATCATGTCTCATCTCCTGGGGAACAAGGAAGCAAAATTCAGTGGCTCTTTCAACAGCTGAAGCAGAATATGTAGCTGCAGCATCCTGCTATGCTCAACTTCTATGGATTAAGTAGCAACTGGAAGATTTTGGGGTACTTACTGAGAGTGTGCCCCTTCTATGTGACAACACCGGTGCACTCAATATGGCCAAGAATCCAGTTCAACACAAAAGGACCAAGCATATTGATGTAAGGCATCACTTTCTGAGGGACAATGTGAGAAATGGTTGATCTGTATAAAGTTCTATAGCACAGAAGACCAAATTGCAGATATCTTCACCAAAGCATTAAATAGGAAACATTTTGAAAGAAATAGAGTGAAGCTGGGGATGCTAAAGCCCAATTGAGAACCTGATTCCTCATCATTTGGCTATGAAAATCACCTTCAGGTAAAACTAGCTAAAAGTGTTTTCTGGCCAAGTCTAACTCACTTTAATACCATTGTAAGTAAACACGCATGATGAGTATAGAATCTGTAAATACAGTACATGGACGATAAAAGAGGATTGATACTTTCAAACAACAGGTCAAGAACCTAGTTCTTGTACCAAAAGTGAGTAGTTTTGTGCATTTTTTAATACACGTCTTAAAAAGGTACAAAACACAACTGCCATATCATCCACCTTTCCAAATCCCGCTGTCATGTCTCTTCACTTCAAATCGTTCCATCCCCCTCTGAAATGTTGCACTTCTCCATGCACAACCGTCGTTTCAGAACCGGTCCTTATCTCTCTCTTCATAATTATCCATCCTTAATAAAACCATCTTCTTTTTTCCACAAACCATAAGTCTTCCATTAAAACTTCCTAGAGTACCTTCACTCCATCTTTTCAATGGCTGATACAAACTTTGACATCCCTACCTCAGTCATCCCTAGTACTAAAAACCCATAGAGTCCTACGTTCCCTCTGAGTCTTTTATAACCACTCCTACTCTCCCCGCTGAAATCACACCTCACCCAGATTCTCCATCTCTCTCCATTTTAGAAACCCCTAAAATTGTTGATCTATCCTTTCTATCTTCTGAGGTTCCCACTAATCAAAGAACAAGTGGAGAACAAGGTCAAAGCTATGAGGTCGTAGAGGGTTCCGCCATGGTTACTACAGATTCCGTGGTGGCAGTGGTGCCGATTGAGGAAGAAAATATTGTAACTATCTTTGTGGTATCTGCTGGTGGTGTCCTTCATGAGATAATTTCTCAGAGAAACGAGGTACAGGGTATGGGGGAAGAAGGAGCCATAGTGACTGTTGAGGACGCTACACTAGCAGAAACTACTAGGCCCTCACATGAGGCACCTGATCCCTCTCCGGAGGACCCAGGTCAGGGTTCTCATTCCTAGGATAGTTCTGCTCCTCCATTTGTTGTTGCGCCTCTACACTCAAGCTCCTAAGATGAGGTCCAGCAATGAGGAGGATTTAGACAACCTGGCTCTTGATGTGTTCATAATTAAGCAAAACCTGAGTCTTCCACCAAGCGACCTACTACCAGGTTGCAAGCTAAGGTGGCCTACGACTCTGCCCTTCAAAATAGCAGAAAAAGTAGTAAGAAGCACAGGAGTAGGTTGGTGAAAGATAATGTGCCCCTATGTGATAAAGCGGTCCCTGTGGTAGAAGTGGAAGAGGAAACACCAGAGGAACCTGGTTCATTGGTGAGACGGTCCCAGAAGAAGAAGCAGCCTGCTTCAGTAGAGAAAGTTTCAACCCCCGATTCCAAGTTGAAGGATGTTGTGAGTGAGTCCTCGATGTCTGATGATGATGTGTTAATCAAGTGGTGGGAAGTCTAAGGGAAAAGATAAATCAAGTGGTGGGAAGTCTGGCAAATGCAAGTCTGAAACTGTTTAGGAACCTGGTTCGGTGAAGAGACTGAGGAGTAAAGGCAGTTCCATTTCAGAATGCCTAAGGCACCAAAAGGTTCTGATGGGTCGTACGTTTGACCCAGTAATCTCTGAGATGGCTGGTATGCAACAAGTTCTTGAAATGGTTGAGTTTCAGCGATGAGGGCATCTATTCCAAATAGATGCACCTAAGGTGTATGAGGATGAGGTTCAACGCTTCTTTGCTAGCCTCTTTCCCGTTGAGACCGACCACGTTTGTGCTTTGGTGAATGGAGTAGATATCGTGTTCGATGTAAAGTTGCTTGGGGAAATTCTTAAAGTCCCTACAGTTGGTGTGTCCAGTATGAAAGATGTGTGTCAGTATAATTTCCAAAATGTTATGGTAAAGGACAATGCGAACCAAAAGAGGAACCAGATCCACAAGAAGGCATTACTCCCTGTTTATCAACTGTTTTTCGAATTGGTAAAAAATGTTCTATTGCCTCGCGCTGAGAAGAGGTCCATGACTTCTAAGTCTGACCTATTTTTGATGGAGCAACTGGATAGCTTTACTCCTGTAAGCCTGCTTGCTATTATGATTGAACACATGCAAAAAGTAGCAACCTTCAAGGATGGTAATCATGGCCTTCCTTACTGGTTTCTGCTTACGCGAGTGTTTAAGTTCTTCAAGGTGCCGCTGGGGTAAGGCAAGGTAGGAACTAAGAAGCATACTTTCTCACAGACAACATTGGAAGAATGCGAGTGCATAGAAAAGAATGGGGGGAAGTACATCAACCGTCTCACAGCTCATTAATGCTCAAAATAGTGCAACTGAGGAGATTCACCAGTTGAAGGCTAGGAATGCTATCTTGGAAGGTCAGCAAGCCGAAGGGGTTCCGGTGTCAAATGATGAAGCAACTCGTTTGACAAAAGAGAATGTTGATCTCAGGGCGCAAGTAGAGAACCTGAAAGCAAAACTACTCAATGAGCAAAAGTTGGCCAATGCCTGAATAGACCTAGTTCTCCAAACACTTGCTGCAGCCTCCAAGCCCTCTACTCCTAGTGCCCCCGAAGTACCCCCTTCAGTGACCAGTTTCTAGAATGTTCTTTTAAGTTTTTTTAACGGCAGATGTTTTGTCTTCTTTTTTATGATGTGATTGGGATGAAACAGTACTGCTTCCGTCTTTAACAATCCAATTTTGCCTTTGCTTTTTTAAGCAAAGGCATATATTTTTATCAATATAAAATCTATCCTCTTTTGTTATCTTATTGCTTGAATTTTATGATTCTCTTCTCTATCATGTTATATGCACATATATGGTATGAGTTTGCTCGGCTAGACTTCTTTATGTTGTTTGACTGCTGGTATCTTTTTAATGATGCCAAAAGGAGGAATAAATAAATAAGTATAGAGATAAAATGATTCAAAAATGAGGCATAAAGTCAGGGGGGAACTTGTGAGCTCCTGTTACTTTATCTAGTTCATGTTACTTTATCTGGTTCTCCTTGCTCTAAATACACGTTATCAATTTTAAGTTGGTCATCATCAAAAAGAGGAAAATTGATAGGTTTTCAATGTCTTTGCCTTATATTTTGATGATCTAACAAACTTACTATCAAAGACCAGATAGAGAACCTGATACACTTGGGCTACACTGCAAGTTAACGGATTCCAGCTAAATGTGAATTGCTATAGCTTCAGGAGATAGATAACCAAACAAGGACATGATACCCTTGTGGCTTCCTCATAGCAGTACGAAGTCAGTTGGACATAGTTGGAAGTGACGTGACTGTCTGCACTGTTTCTGTCTGCACTGCACTATTTCCAGTGGCCACTTATCTTTTGACCAACTAAAGTGCTTACATCATTCAAGTGATGTCATAAAGGTGTATCAACAAGGATTTTATATTGAAACATCACTTGAACACTTATGATATTCATTCAAGCCTTTTGCAAAACTGTGAAATTAATTCTCACGAGCTTGAAGAACAAAGTTAAACGCTACTACGAACCAGATCCTAAAGTCAGTATTTTGTTGTCCTTAGTTTAGTTGTAACTTTGTCATTGTTCTTATTATATCTCCTATATTGCTTAGCCAAAAGCGTTGATTAGGAACCCTCTTGTAAAATCCGTAAACTCTCTGAGTTTATGTTGTGACTAGGTTTAGTCATAAGTTAAAGTCTTTGAAACTAGAGAGTGACAAAGTAGCTTGTGGTAAGAGTATCACAAGTTAGTTGAGTTGAATTCTTTGTAATGGAGTCATTACAAAGTGGCTTGTAATAGGTGTTTATAAGTTAGTGAAGTTGAAAGCCTACAGGTGTAGGTCGTGGTTTTTGTCCCCTTGAGTTGAGATTTTTCCAAGTAAAAATCCCGTGTTATTTACTTACTGTTTTATTAGCATTCTCAATACAACCTCATAGAGGACCAGGTACTCTACTGTTTGGTGGACTCATACAAATTAACAATATCCCAAATTGACCACCTTCGACGGAACTCATTTTTTTTATTCGTTTACCCTTTAACCTTCATGATACATATTTATCGTTTATTATAAATGGCATAAATGCTTATAACCTCAAGATAATCTCATCCCCTAGTCTACATCGATTATATGAAAACGAAATTTTAATGTACGAAAATGTGAGACGTAACATAAGGCTTATGGACTAAGGTCAAAGGAGGAATCTTCAGTCTGATTATGTTAATGGACTTATATGGATTAAGTGGAATGAGATCACTCATGGGCATGTGCATGGCGAGCTTATGCAGTTATTTTGATGGCTTTGGAATGACTCTTGGCACGTTGGAGGACGAACGTATGTTTAAGTAGGGGAGAATGTAACGACTCGACCGGTCATTTTGAGCTTTAACATTTTTTTTGGCGGTTTGATACTTTGAGTAGCTTCATATGATGCATTATGACTTGTGTCTATGATTGTTTTTTATTTTTAAGAGGTTCAGAGTTGATTTGGAAGAGTAATTTTCAATTTAGAAGCTTAAGTTGGAAGAGTTGACTAAGGTTTGACTTTTGAGTAAATGACTTTGAAATCTGGATTTGATGGTTTGAATAGGCTCATTTGGTAATTTTGGACTTGGGCGTATGTTCATATTTAAATTTGGATGTTCATAGAAGGTTTTGGCTCTATTTGTCGAAAGTTGGCCATTTGAAGAGTTGGAGAGTTCATAAGTTTGACCAAGAGTTGACTTTGATGTTATTGGACTCCAATTGGTGTTTCAAGACTTTAGATAGGTCTATAAAGTTGAATTGAACTTGTATGCAAAGTTTGGAAGTAATCCGAAGTGTCTAAGTGTGATTCAGACACTCTTTTGATAAAATTAAAATTAAGAACTTATGAGAAATTTTATTTGGTTTGAGTTGCGATTCTTTATTGTGATATTCCCATGGGTGATTGGAGACTTTGGACAAGTTCATATGGTAATGGTTTGATGGAGTTCTGCGAGGCTCAGATGAGTTTCGGCGCATTTGGAGCATGTTTCAGAAGAATTGAGTTGTTGAAACGAGGTTTTCTACGGATGACCTGACTTCTAAAGAGAATTTATCCCAATCTATAAAGAATGATTGAGTGATATTTTGAAAATATTTTAGCCCTTGGAGTCTAATTGTGGTTTAAACTGTTCGTTATTCCGACATATGAGCATGAAGTTATTGTCGTTTTACTAAAAGGCGGGAGAGCAGTTTTTGGTCAGCAAAGTGTTGCAGATTGCAGCACTACCGTAGCGCTTGGGGGGGGAGACGCACGAGTCGCCATGGCAGTGTATTTTTCCTGATAGATGGTTCTTCATTCACACTATAAATAGAGCCCATTTTGTGGTTTTGGCATTTTTCTTCAATTTTGGAGCATAAGAGCCCCATTTTGATGGTTTTGACCTATTTCTTCATCAACTACATTAAGGTAAGTGATTCTAACTGAATTTATCATCATAAGAATCTAACATTTATTTTAACATAAAATCAAAGATTTAGGAGAAATCAAGTGGGAAATAGAAGAAAATCCAGAAATCTAGAATTGTTGATTTAAGCATGTGTTACACCCCATGTTTTCGTACGTTAGAGTACGTTGTAAGTCAATTGATATAAGCTCAGAAATAAAATCATCTTTGAAAACTTTAAAAAGTTAATTAATCATGTTAATGTGGAGGTTACAAATATTTAAGATCATGAATACCAAGTACCAAGAGGGTTTTAAGGCTTAGAAGCTAAACGAATTGAAGAAAATAAGTTTCGTCGAAAGTTGACAAGTTGGAATGTTATAATATGTACTTTTGGGGTGAGATTAGTATGTTTAAAATTATAAGGAGATTATTTTATGAGTTATTTTAGTCGTATGATATTCGTGTGTTATGTTTTAAATTCAAGCTAGTTGTGGAACAAAAGTTGGAAAAGGTCATCACAAGTTCCATTCATAAATGTGTTGAAACTTAGGTCAAATGCAGCTGAGCTTTTCTCCCAATATACTTAGAATTTTGGGATATCTACCTACCAAATTGAAGATCTACGAGTTTAGTTTCTAACGCATTTAACCGTTCATCAATATAACATCGAAGTAGAGAGATATTCGCATTTTTGCAAGACTGCACAAGCAGCTCCCATGGGACCCACAAAGTTGGTGTAAAACTTCAGCTTGTATTTAAGTCAATTATATGTCGTTTTAACTCATTTTTCTCGTCCAAAATAGTTCCTAAACCCTCCTAAATGCTCTCCAAGGGTTTTTCCATGATTCTAGGGTGAAAACCTAAGATAAAAACATGAATTCAATGCTAGAAATCCCTTGGTGCTTGCTAGATCATAGTTTTTCATCTTGTGGCTATTTTGGAGGGTTCTTCAAAGGTAAGTTGCCTCATATTTCATGTTTTTCCTTATTATTAAGCTAAGAATACGTCCCTCCTTCATATATATTGTAGTTTCAAGGTGAAATACAAGTGTTTACACACCAACTTGAACACAAAAGTTGATTCAAGAAGAGAATACAACTCATATAGTGTTGTGGTGTGATTGAGGATTGTTGTGAGCTACACCAGCTGGGGATTTCAAGTTTTATCTACTGCCTAAGGTAAGTAAATCATGTTCTTGTTTGTGCTTAAGGTTAATTATGTGTTGATTGAATTGTTTGAATGAAAATCTATAAGATAGTAATTGACATGACATAAAAAATTGTTATCTTTTTCTGTGAGTTGTGTTGAGGCTATATATATGATTTGTTGTGGCTGGAAATTGTTATAAATAGTTTGATTATGTTGTGTTTGTTATTGTTAAGCTTATCTATGTGCTAATTCAATGGATTAAAAAGATAACATGAAAAATAAGAGGTTGACGATAAAGGTTAAGGTGCTAGGCATGTGGACTATTTTTGAAGATTATTCTTATAATGTTTTGGGCTAAAAATGATATGGCAAGCATAAAGATGATGTTATATAAGTTGTATGAAGATTTATGGAAAAGGAATTGATTAAATTATACTCCCTCCATTTCAATTTATGTGAACCTGTTTGACTGAGCATAGAGTTTAAGAAAAAATAAAGACTTTTGGAATTTGTGGTTCAAAACAAGTCAAAAAGGGGCCCAGAGTGTTTGTGTGGTTATAAAAGTTTCTCATTAAGGATAAAATTATAAGTTTAAGCTAAATTGTTTCCAAATTTAGAAAGGGATCATTCTTTTTGGAACGGACCAAAAAGGAAATAGGTTCACATAAACTGGAACAGAAGGAGTATTTGTTAATTGTATATCGAGCTTGCCGTTCAAAATGGTTGTTGAAGTAATCAAAGAGCTTATTGTGAATTATTTTGTTGTTGTTTAGGTTGTTTGGTGACTTTTAATCACTTATGGGATGTAGTAAAAACAGGAGAGGTGTTGTCCATTTTCTCGTAGAATATTGGTTTTAAAATATGAGTGTTACAATGCTTATATGATGACAATGAGGTCAGGTTACTCATTGTAGACGTAAGAAGATCATATTTAGCTTGGTGGACGATTGGAGGGAAGATTGCAAAGGTATGTTAAGGCTAAACCTTTCCTTCATTTTGGCATGATCCCGTAACTACATGCATTTGATAATGAGGCATAAAGAGAAATTCTTATTCCTAAATTTATGTACATCAAAATGTCGGCCACTCCTCTTCAGGTTTGGGACGTGATAACATGCTAATGACATCAAAATGGAATATATATTATAGATTTGGGTTCCATGACTCATAGTTCATCGGGATTTGGTCTTGGACTCGGGGTTTGACTATGTGAGTCTGGGTTGACTTTTATTGACTTTTTGAATATTTTTCAAAGATAAAAGCTTTATAGATTAGGGTCGCTTCCTATAGTGTTGTTTGACTTCCTTGGATGATGTTTGACTTGGAATTGTATGATTGGAAGGCTAGAGCGATGATTGACGCGATTTGAGGTTGAAGACTAGTCGGATAAGGTAAATATTTTGCCTAGCTTTGGTTGGAGGGAATTTTTCCTAATAAAAGATATTGTTTTCTACATGCCCGGGCAATCTATATTCAATGTGGTGAGCGTATATGCATGTGCCAGGGTTATCCATGCTCTGGAGTAGATTCTAGGCCACTCTATATTTTGTTAAATTGTGCAACTCCACGTGTTCTATGCTTCTACTTGATTGAATGACTGCTTGAGCACAATAAGCCATGACAAGGATAATATTTAGGTTAATAATACCTTATTTTGAGCATGATGAGCTATTTTTGAGATCATTGAAAATATCTAAATTAAACGTAGTCACACATATATTATGAATACACACCTACACTTGTTGTTCTAGTTTTATGCCTGTAATTGATATATGACGACTTGAGTTTTTTTACCAACGTTAAAGACTACGATTTGTCTTTTGATGCTTATTGGAGGCTTGATGACTGTTTGGACGACGTATTACTGGTTGGGTCCATAGTTATATGTGCATATTGGTATATATCCTACCTAGGGATCATCTCTTGTACACATGCATATACCCATACATGGATATTTCTCTGTCCATGTGCATATATATGCTTTTCTCTCATTCATATGTATACATTGTTGCATATGACTCTCGTACGTAGATAGAGGTTATGGAACAAGGTTTCTACCGTGCGGATTATGATATTGATACTGATAGGGCACGAGGTCTTTGTTGTGCAGAGATGGTGATATAGTTATTGATTTGGTACGAGGTCTTTGTCGTGCAATAATTTTAATATTATTATGGCACGAGGTATTTGTCATGAAGCATGTGGATATGGATCTATGCCTCCTAGGGTCATCCTCTCATGTTTCTCTCTTAATGGTGTACATGCAGGTTGTGATAAATTGACGGGTCTCCGGTTGATTGTGACGTGGGATATAATGTGATGAGTTATTGGGCATAAAGGCGGAAGCTTGGCCACACAAGTAACTTTTTGTGCATATTTATGTATTTTACATATTTTATACGTGCATATCATCTATATATGCCAGTTGAGGAATCTAACATAACGAGTTATTGAGCATGAAGGTGGAAGCTTGCCCATTCAAGTGAATCATTTGTGCATATACACGCATTTATATGTTCTCCCCATGCATATAATCTATCTATGCAAGTTGATACATTTTGCAATGCATGTGACATTATTAATGAGCTGTTTTACTCTTAGAAAGTATCAAATGGATATAAAAAGAGAGTTATTATCATACATTGATATGTTGGACTCATGTAAAGGTTTCATAAACTTGGAACCTAGAAATAGATATAGAAGTGGATCATTGTCACACTGCTTAGTGCATGTCTTTTATGAGTGTTTAAGCACACATACTTGGTGCATGTCTCTTATATGTGTGGAGTTGGCGCAAGTCATATTTGCTTGATCTGTTAAATGGCAAAGTTTTTTTTACAACCTTTACCCCATTTGCATACCTTTACTATTGATATTCGTTATTTTATATACTTCTTTGTATTATATATGTTATTGAGATACACATGTTATATTATGTGAGTATCTTTTGACTTGAAAATCTTCTGAGTACATGTGGTCGATTGTACTCATACTACACTTTTGCACATTGCGTGCAGATCTTGGAGCTGAGCTGATGTAAATGACGAAGGATAGCATTGGAGTGTAACAAAAATCTGACTCAGGCTACCACTTGTTCATGGTAGTTTAGGACTTATAATTATGTTTATATAAATTTCAAACAGATATTGTATTTATTTTTCATATCAGCTTTGTAGATCTAAATCTTAGTGGATCATCACTTGTACTATTAGTCCTTAGGATAGATGTATGGATCTTAGGTCATTTTATTATTGATTATTAATAATTTTCATTCGAGTTATGTTATTTATTGTTTGGCATACCTAACATGTTGGGTCAGATACCATCACGACTAGATGAGATTTTGGATCATGATAACTGCGTCTAACTAGGAAGAGAGCATTAGTTTAATTGCCATTACAACTATGCCGCAAGGAAGCTTGAGGGATTGTTAATGCAGGCGACAAGAACCGATGAAGAGTGAAAAGCAAAATGCATTTTCTGGTAAGTGGAGATAGAGTGCCGACTATGGGGTCGGCTGAACCCAATAGCTTTTAGTTCAAAATGTATTTGCCTTTAAAAACTCATTGAATACGTACAATTTATTAATGTAGAACCTAGTAATTTAAAAACATTAAAATCCTGAACCCGTAAACTTAAAATTTTAGTTCTGTTTTTGGTCCCAAGCCCTAGGGTGCTTGTGGGGGGGGGGGATGTGCCACGGTGAAACAAGGGAATGCAAGGCCAAATGAATCACTTTAAAAATAAAAAATAAACATGAACAATCATAAGGTTTAATTAGGTGCCAATAGAAAGATAAGAACAATAATAGAACAATTGTAACTTATGAATTTGGATAAAAGAGTTAAAACTTCTAATTTCCATTCTAAATTTAGACATTAGTTTCTTGTAATTTTTTAAAAATAAAATATGTATAATTAGACTACACAAAAATACTTATAAATTAAGCTTCTTATAATTAAAATATTATGGCTAAAGAAAAAAATTATTTAACTCTTGAACTAGTAAAATTATCCTACAAATGGAATGGATAGAGCGAGGAAAAAAAACAAAAAAGAAGGTTCATATTGTAGAAAAAAAGAAGGAAAAACTAAAAAAAGAAAAGGGCTAAACTGTTATGAATAGTTTGTACATTGGATACTACTTTGGATACTACATTGGATATTACATTGGATGCTACATTGGATGCCCATATTGTGAATAACTTAAAGATTAAATTTCCTATTTTGTGTCCATCATCTTTACTTTTTATGCCTATAAAAGGTCATGTAATTGTAATGAAAAATTACACCAAAGTGAAAGAAGAAAACACTTCTCCATTCTCTCTATCTCTTCTTGTTTACATTTTACTGCATTACTTTTATTTTATAACACGTTATCAGCACGAAACTCTAATTTTATTCTTAACTCCCACCAAGTTGAGCCATATTTTATTAAGGTATGTATTATTATAATCATCTTATTTATGGCAGTACATATCATATGCTCACTGTTTGCAGATTACTTGTGCGCTTGGGCATCTTAAATAGTTTAAGTACATTACAGTGATTAAATAACTATTTCCTTCCGTGCTCAACTCTTAGAGGACCTCAAAGTCATCAAACTAGCTGTGCACTAATGTCATGGACTCCCTGGATCAAAATATATCTTTAAGGCATTTTGAAGAACTGTGAGAAATGAATTGACAAGCAATAATTTTTTAATTACTTTATATTTATTGGAACATATAAATAATGTTAGTCACGTTCAATTCTATTAACACATATATATCAATAATATAAAGTGAAATGAAACAAGTATATAATTTCTACTTTATGGCAAGAATAAAATGAAATAGTAGATTGTTAACATGATATAGCTCTATTTTGATTTCTTTTACCTTAATCGTTTTGTTTTCATTAATTGTTTATTATTATAATTATTTCTCTAACTTATTCATCTTTTATGATAGTTTTCACTATGTCAAATTTATCAAAACTTGAATTTGTGGCACTTGACATCACCGGAAGGAACTATTTATCATGGGTTCTTGATGCTGAAATTCACCTTGACGCTAAAGGTCTTGGAAATACTATTATACAAGGAAATGAAGCATCAAATCAGGATAAAGCGAAGGCCATGATTTTCCTTCGTCATCATCTACATGAAGGGTTAAAAACTGAATATTTAACCGTAAAAGATCCACTTGAATTATGGATTAATTTGAAGGATCGATATGACCACCTAAAACTTACGATATTACCGAAAGCTCGGTATGAGTGGATACATTTAAGGTTGAAAGACTTTAAAATCGTAAGTGAGTATAATTCTGCTATCTTTAAAATAAGTTCTCTATTAAAATTATGTGGAGACACTATCACAAATGAGGACTTATTGGAAAAAATATTTTCTACTTTTCACGCTTTAAATGTGGTACTACAACAACAATACCGTGAAAAAGGTTTTAAGAAATATTCTGAGTTAATCACATGCCTACTT
This sequence comes from Nicotiana tabacum, assembly GCF_000715075.1. Lineage (NCBI taxonomy): Eukaryota > Viridiplantae > Streptophyta > Magnoliopsida > Solanales > Solanaceae > Nicotiana > Nicotiana tabacum. The sequence continues at coordinate 121,437,074 of NC_134087.1, forward strand.
GTGGCTGAGCAGAATAATACTCTATTAATGAAAAATCACGAAGCTCGTCCCACCGGGTCAGTTCCATTTCCGGAAGTGAATGTTGTAGCAACATATGATAAGTTTGAAAGAAAATAAAATAATTATCGTGGTCGTGGACATGGTCGTAAACGTGGACGTGGCAGAGGGCGAAACAATTATCGTCATTATGGTGGAAATAAATTGGAGAACAATAAAGGTTCTCAAATTAATCATTCAAAAGGTAAAGCTAGTATGTGTCACCGATGTGGTATGAGAGGTCATTGGGCACGCATTTGTCGTACGCCAGAACATTTTGTCAAACTTTATCAAGTCTCCCTCAAGAAAAAAGAAAATAATGTGGAGGCATACTTGACCTTTCAAAATAATGATGATGAAGCAGGTCCCTCAAATAAATATGATTCTAAGGCACATCTTGCATATAAAGATGATGATTTTGAAGGCCTAACAAATATTACTCATTTAGAAGTTGGAGACTTCTTTGAGGATATTGACTGAAGAACTAATCATCTTACTGGGGAATGAAGCTATAAAAGTTGTTATTTTTATTTTGCAACTAGTTTATTTTTCTTGAGTGTATTTTCCTAATGCATCATGTGTTGCTAGTTTCTACATTCCTAATATATTTCTTAATGTTTTTTTCCGCTTGTCTTTCATATTTCTTATGATGTATTATTTGTTTTTTTATGAAGAATATGAAAATTCCCCAGTCTTCAGTTGGACTCAAGATTAATAAAGATGATATATGTCTTCTGGATAGTGCTACAACACACACTATTTTAAAAGATAAGAGATATTTCTCTTATTTGGTAATGAAAGAAGCGAATGTTAATACAATATCCGGTACAAGATTAATTGAAGGTTCTGGAAGAGCCAATTTATTACTACCAGGAGGAACAAATTTGGCTATTGATGAAGCACTATATTGTAGTAAATCTCAAAGAAACTTATTAAGTTTCAAAGATATTCGCCAAAATGACTATCATATTGAGACTACAAATGATGAAAAGATTGAATATCTTTATATTACTAAAATAATGTCCGGTAAGAAATATGTGCTTGAAATGTTACCTACTCTTTCCTCCGGCTTATACTACACAAGTATTAGCAGGATTGAAACACATGTCGTAGTAAACGAGAAGTTTACTAATCAAGATAATTTTATTATTTGGCATGACCGGTTGGGCCATCCTGGTTCTAATATGATGCGTAAAATAATTGAGAATTCACATGGATATGCAATGAAGAATCAGAAGATTCTTCAATTTAAGGAATTCTCTTGTGCTGCGTGTTCTCAAGGAAAATTAATTATTAGACCATCAACTATTAAAGTTAGGATGAAATCTCCTGCATTTTTGGAACGTATACATGGTGATATATGTGGGCCCATTCACCCTCCATGTGGACCATTCAAATATTATATGGTTTTGGTAGATGCATCTACAAGATGGTCACATGTGTGCTTACTATCAACTCGCAATATGACATTTGCGAGATTGTTGGCTCAAATAATAAAGCGAATAGCACAATTTCCAGATTATGCAATTAAGACAATTCGTCTTGATAATGCCGGTGAATTTACATCCCAAGCCTTTAATGATTATTGTATTTCAACTAGGATAACAATTGAGCATCCGGTTGCTCATGTTCATACACAAAATGGTCTAGCAGAATCATTGATCAAACGCCTCCAATTAATTGCTAGACCAATGCTTATAAGAACAAAACTTCTCATTTCAGTATGGGGTCATGCTATTTTGCACGCAGCAGTACTTGTGCGGATAAGGCCCACAAGTTATCATAAAGTCTCCCCATTGCAATTGGCTTTTGGTCAAGAGCCAAATATTTCCCATCTTAGGATCTTTGGTTGTGCGATATATGTTCCAATTGCTCCACCACAACGCACAAAGATGGGTCCTCAAAGAAGGTTGGGGATATATGTTGGATATGAATCTCCTTCTATTATAAAATATCTAGAGCCGATGACTGGAGATTTATTTACGGCAAGATTTTCTGATTGCCATTTTAATGAATCAGTATATCCAATATTAGGGGGAGAAAATAAGCAGCTGAAAAAGAAGATAGATTGGAATGCATTATCACTGTCTCATTTAGATCCTCGAACAATCAATGTGAACAAGAGGTTCAAAAGATTATTCATTTACAAAATATTGCAAATCAATTGCCAGATGCATTCACTAACCTACCAAGGGTGACTAAGTCATATATTCCAGCTGTTAATGCTCCAATTGGAGTTGATATCCCGACAGAACAATTAATTAAAGCAAATGAGTCTAAGCCATGCTTGAAACGTGGTAGACCAATCGGTTCTAAAGATAAAAATCCTCGAAGAAGTAAAGGAGCAAGTGATCAAAGTGAACATAACACAGAGGTAGTGGCTCAAGAAGAGCCCCAAGACGTAACAAATGATAAGACCTTAGGGGAGGTCCAGGTACCTAAAAATAATGAAAATGAAGAGATATCAATAAGTTACGTCTCAACCGGAAAAAGATGAACCGAAATAATATTGTTATCGATAACATTTTTGCTTATAATGTTGCTGCTGAAATAATGCAACAAGATGAGGATCTTGAACCAAAATCTGTCAATGAATGTAGACAGAGAAATGATTGGCCAAAATGGAAAGACGCTATCCAGGCAGAGTTAACTTCACTTGGAAAACGTGAAGTCTTCGGACCCATAGTTCGAACACCTGAAGGCATAAAGCCAGTAGGGTATAAATGGGTTTTTGTGCGAAAATGAAATGATAAAAATGAAGTCGTTAGATATAAAGCACGACTTGTGGCACAAGGGTTTTCCCAAAGGCCTGGAATTGATTATATGGAGACATATTCTCCTGTAGTGGATGTTATCACCTTCAGGTATCTCATAAATATGGCAGTACAAGAAAAACTTGATATGCATCTAATGGATGTTGTTACAGCCTATTTATATGGATCATTAGACAACGAAATTTTTATGAAAGTACCTAAGGAATTTAAAGTGCCAGAAGCATATAAAATTTTTCGAGAAACTTTTTTCAATAAAGCTTCAGAAATCTTTATACGGATTGAAACAATCAGGACATATATGGTACAATCGCCTGAGTGAATACATGTTGAAAGAAGGGTACAAGAATGATCCAATTTGTCCCTGTGTCTTTATAAAAAGGTCTGGATCTGAATTTGTTATAATCGCCGTGTATATTGATGATTTAAATATCATTGGAACTCCTGGGAGCTTCCAAAAACAGTAGACTGTTTGAAGAAAGAATTTGAAATGAAAGATCTTGGAAAGACAAAATTTTGTCTTGGTCTACAAATTGAGTATATGAAAGATGGAATATTTGTCCATCAATCGACATACACCGAAAAGATTTTAAAGCGATTCTATATGGATAAAGCACATCCATTGAGTACCCCGATGGTTGTGAGATCACTTGATATAAAGAAAGATCCATTCCGACCTCATGAAAATGATGAAGAGCTTCTTGGTGCCGAAGTACCATATCTTAGTGCAATTGAGGCATTAATATATCTTGCCAATAATTCCCGACCAGATATAACTTTCTCAGTAAGCTTATTGGCAAGATTTAGTACTTCGCCAACACAAAGACACTGGAATGGTATTAAACATATATTCAGATACCTCCAAGGGACCATTGATATGAGTTTATTTTATTCAAATGAATCCAAGCCATCATTGATTGGTTATGCAGATGCAGGATATTTGTCTGATCCACACAAAGGTCGATCTCAGACAAGCTATTTATTTGCAAGTGGAGGTACAGCCATATCATGGCGTTCGACAAAACAAACTATGGTTGCTACTTCTTCAAATCATGCAGAGATAATAGCCATTCACGAAGCAAGTCGAGAATGCGTTTGGTTAAGATCTATAACTCAACACATTCAGCAAATATGTGGTATTTCTTCGAAAGAGAATATTCCAACAATATTGTATGAAGACAATGCTGCATGCATAGCTCAATTGAAAGGAGGATATATCAAAGGAGATAGAACAAAACACATTTCACCGAAATTCCTTTTCACTCATGATCTTCAGATGAATGGTGAAATAGATGTACAACAAGTTCGTTCAAGTGATAATTTGGCTGATCTGTTCACTAAGACATTACCAACCTCAATATTTGAAAAGCTGATATATAAGATTGGAATACGTCGTCTTCGAGACATTAAGTGATTTTTCATCAGGGGGAGTAACTACACGCTGCACTCTTTTCCTTAACCAAGGTTTTGTCCCACTGGGTTTTCCTGGTAAGGTTTTTAATGAGGCAGCAAACAATGCATATTATAAATAACTATGTACATCCCAATATTTTTTTTTGTAAGTTTTTAATGAGGCACATTATCTTACATGGACATCCAAGGGGGAGTGTTATGAATAGTTTGTACATTGGATACTACTTTGGATACTACATTGGATACTACATTGGATGCCCATGTTGTGAATAACTTTAAGATTAAATTTTCTATTTTATGTCCATCATCTTTACTTTTTATGCCTATAAAAGGCCATGTAATTGCAATGAAAAATTACACCAAAGTGAAAGAAGAAAACACTTCTCCATTCTCTCTATCTCTTCTTGTTTACATTTTACTGGATTGTTTTTATTTTATAACAAAATACAATATATTAGCACTCTTAGCAACATTGGTAAAACACCACGACAACGACAAAAATAACATTTGACATATCAAAATTTTTCCTACATTTTCCCCTTGAATATTCAAAATCCAAAGTCATGTGAGGACCAGTACAAAGCTATACCAGGATTTACTCTTATTCAAAAAGTTGTTCCCCCTTTCGACCATCGAGCAGTCATTGTGAAATTTCATCGAACGGTTGGGCTACACATCTCTTCGGAGCTCTCTCCTTCACTGATACCATTCATAACCCCTCAACTGAAGCGCCAAATAAACCCTCCAAAACTCTATAAATAGGATTTTGGGGCAATTTTGTGGAGCTGAAGTGAAGAGCTATGGAGCTACAGAACACAGTAAAAGAAGCCCTAAATGCACTGTACCATCACCCAGACGATGCCGTCCGAATGCAAGCCGATCGATGGCTACAGGATTTTCAACGCACTATTGATGCTTGGCAGGTTTTGACACAACTTTCCCTAATAATTGTTGTTTCGATCTTTCTAAATTCAATCACATGGGCACTCATATTAAGCAAAGTGGGATTTGGGTTTTCCAGTTTTGAGTATGAGATGGCTGAGCTGATAAAAAAAAATTCGATTTTTATTTAAGGGATAAGAACAAACCAAATCTTATTATCATTTCTGATTGACCTGAATAGAGGATTCATATAGCCGAATCCAACTAATCTGGGTTTGATGCATAGTTGATTGATTAGTTGATTTCTCGTTGGCTTGAGTTTTATTTGTATGGTTTTCAATTTGAATTATCAATAGTTAGGTTTCTTTGGGTTGCTGCAAATGCTGGTATATATTCAATAAGATACAGGAATTTAGAGTTCAATAAATTCTGGCTGGCACTGGAAATGTTAGGTGCATTTCCCAGCGAAGGCAAAAACCACTAGGTGATTCCTATCTTCCTAAGCCTTGGTGGACGCATTTACCCTGTACGAATGCTGGCGGGAGATAACATGGTACCCGTTAGGATAGTCGAGGTGCCCGTAGGCTGACTCGGATGCCACCATCATCAGGAACAAAAGACGGAAATGGGAGGTGCAGTTCCAATGGTGGTTGATGGTTTTTTAGGTGGGGTTATTGGTCTATAAGTAGTCCTTTTGAGCTCAACAGCATCTAAGCAAGCGCATATTCTTGTATATCAATGAGTTTCTGTGCGGCAATACTTTCATCTCTTATTAGGGTATTCAAATTGCAGTTTTTGGGCATACAAGGAGAATTGCATGTTCAATAGAAGGAGAACCTAGATACAGATTTAATTAGGGGAATTCATGCTTGCTTAAGAAATTATTTAAGAGCGTTTCAAGAGTACTTCAATGGTACTGAATTACTGTCATAATGATTGCAAATTTAATGGAATAATAAAGAAAGTGCAGGGCCATCATTGATATGCATGGGACACTCATCAATATGTCTGTATCACATGAGATGGCGTATTACAGGACAGTAAAAGTTGTCAGCAAATTATGTCCGAGTACTACCACTTTCTTTCTTAGACAAATGGAGACCCTCTGAGTCCAGTCCAATTCGCTTTATATTTGATTTAAGGAGCATAAATGCAACAACTTATAAGTATCTATCTCTGACTGCTGACTTAAATGTGACATACTCTTTTAACCATGTAGAAGAAGCAAATAACTAGCCTATTGTTGCGATTAGTCTGCTTACTAGGAGAAAAGGTATGTCGAGCACATTAAGTGACAAAGGGATGTTGTTATGTAAATCCCTTTTCATATGTATTAAAGTTTGACCATCTCATCTAAAAGCTTAAGCTGTTAGAGAGAACACACTTTTATATACTTAATTATCTCTTCAACACGGCCCCTCACGTGCAGGCTTCATTCATTTTTTTCATTGTCCAAGCACGAAAATTCATTTAATGGTGGCGGTGAGACTCAGACCCAGGACCTTTGTCTGCTCTGATACCATATTAAAGTGTGTGACCATCTCATCTAAAAGCTTAAGCTGTTAGAGAGAGCCAACTTTTATTTACTTAATTATCTCTTCAACAAGATGCCTTCCTTTATGTTCATAAGGTTTATGTGTCCATACAGATGGATGTTTCTTTTACGCTGGCTTGCATAAGAGTGAAAAGGATATAGCTGAGTCATATAGCCGACCCAACTAGTTTTGGATTGGATGTAGTTCATTGATTGATTGATTGATTGATTGATTTGATGTTCATGAAATTGAGGTACATGGTTGTTAGCATCTGTTTGTTTTAGCTCTCTCTCTCTCTCTCTCTCTCTCTCTCTCTCTCTCTCTCTCTTTGTCTCCCCTTTAACTTAATCCTTGTAACACTTGTAATTATCCGGCTAAAAATATGTCTTTTCTTTTGCACTTCCTTTTCTGTTACCATAGCATTGCGCTTGTCAATCTACTGAGTTTCTTGTCTTTGATTAGGTGGCTGATAATCTGCTTCATGATGCATCTAGCAATCAAGAAACTTTAATATTCTGTTCTCAAACTCTCAGAAGCAAGGTAATCTTCATATTGAGTGTGTGTGGAAGTCTGTTCACTTTTTTTCAGTTTCTCTATGAAGTATTTAGTTATTTACAAGTAAAAGCTACTGAAATGTTCTAATAAATGATATCAGTATCGATCACTGTCAGTATTTTCTAGCAGCAATTTAATAGGGAAATTTCCTATCTGATTGGTAGGTTCAAAGGGATTTTGAGGAACTACCTTCTGAAGCTTTTCGTCCACTGCGGGATTCTCTGAACGTGAGCGAGTTTTTATCATCTCTACATTATTAAAATTTACAACTTGACTTGTACAATTTTTTTTTTACAACTTGGATGTTTGACTCATTATCTTTAGAATTTATCAGTTTTTTTTCATATTGCCAGCAGATTGCTTACTTAGATTAACAACCACAAAATTGGAATCAAATATGTAGAGAACTGTTGCCTGCATGATGCTAGTAGGTGGGATTAAATTGATTCCTCGACCTTCCTGGAGTATGAAACTGTCTGTTGGCTACTTTTGATGTAAGGCACACGTTAAGTAGTAGCAATATAAGGAAACAAGTCCTAGGGATGAATGCTTGTTATCTGTCTGATTGAAACTGGAAGTGTTTTATTCCTAGGCAGTGGTCTCTCAGACCAGGTATTGTCACACCCCTTTCATGTTCCTGCACAGAAAAGAAAGTGATTGGGATAATATATTGGATTTGCTCCATTATTATAAAAACTATTTGATGGCTGGCCTTCCAACCATTATAGGGAGGCATGGACCAATATCACCTAATATTAATGTAATTCTTTTTTTTGGAAGTGAGTGAAGTATAATTTGCTGCATAATCTCAAATGTAGTTTCCTTGATGTTGGTATCGTTTGATTATATCATTCATATGCTTTTCTTTGATAACTGATAAGTAAACTACATTTCTTTTCGGATCCCCTTTACAGAAGAGGTATACAAAAAAGCTCTCCTTTTTTAGAGTTTTTTTTTCGTTGTTCAAATCTCTCTTTCAACTGTGTTGATAACTGAAAATGTCATGTATACTCCGCTTCAAAACTGGAAAAGTCATCTGCAAGTAAAATAAATTTTTCCCCCCCCCCCCCACCACCACAAGGTTTTCCACCTAATGACGTGCTGTGTAAAGCTCCAATCCTTTTGTTTGATGAAGTAATTAAAGTCTCGTTGATGAGAGCATCTAAAGTATGCAAAGCAGTACTTGTAAAGCTCCAATCTTCAAGGAATCACAATCAAAACAATACCATTATCTGAATCAGGAGACTTTCATCTAAATGTACTTGAGAAATACTTTGAATGTTCAATATAGGGAATACTTGTAAACATTATTGATATCCTAAATTGGGTTGACTTATATTTAAGAAGGACTATATTACACCCTCCATTCCAATTTATGTGACATAGTTTGACTCGATACGGAGGTTAAGAAAGAAATGAAGATTTTCGAAATTTGTGGTCTTAAACATGCCATAACATTTGTATGGCTATAAGATTTTTGAAACTTGTGGTCTTAAACATTGCCATAATATTTGTATCGCTATACAAGCTTCTCATTAAGGGTAAAATGGGAATGTCAAGTTAAATTATTTCGAAATATAGAAATGTATCATTCTTCTCGACACATACTAATAAGGAAATAATGTCACTTAAATTGTAACAGAGGGAGCAACAAAATATGAATCAAAAGGGAAATAACTTTGGATCCTAAATTTTAACATTCCAGTTAATTGGTGGGTGTTTTGGTTAACAGCTCAAATGTGATCTTTTACATGTAACTATGGCCGAGTCCAAGGTTGAGTGAAAACTTTGCTCCAATGCTGTGGTGGCTCAGTTGCCCAGCTTGATAAAAGCAAACTGTTGGTAAATAATTTTATCAATCAAACTGTTGTAGCTTGTATTAATAGTTACATAAGCTGCCGTCAGGTTTTGCTCTATATGTGCATAAACATATGCATTCTTTTTAAGTAGAAATTTGTATGTAGATTTGTCATAAATGTTATATTTTCCTACTGACTATGAGTTTTGGTAATTCTCAAAATGCAGACCTTGTTGAAAACATTTCATAAGGGTACCCCAAAAGTTAGAACGCAGGTAACCTAAGAATTTTTGACAAATATAATATGTGATGTTTAATGAAAAGATTCTGTACTAAATGCTTTACTATAGATTAGTCTTGCAGTGGCTGCTTTGGCTGTTCATGTGCCTGCAGATGATTGGGGAGATGGTGGTATTATAAATTGGCTGAGGGACGAAATGAATTCTCATCCCGAGTTTATACCGAGTTTTCTGGAGCTGCTTAGAGTTTTGCCAGAGGTGCTAGTCTCACTGTTTTAACTTAAAGAAACAGTAAATACTTGGTGCTTACTATGCTTTTTATTTGTTGAAAAGGACTGGGACACTTTGTTTGAATGTAAGATAATAAATGTTAGAGGTTGCAAATTTATGTCCTTGTTGTTGCATTTTGTGAGGAAAGCTTGCCTCTTTTATTTAAATGTTGAACAATATTGGTCAATCGTGTCTTCACACAGGAGGTATTTAACTACAAGATAGCTGCTCGTCCTGATAGGCGACGCCAGTTTGAAAAAGAACTAGCTTCTGCAATTGAGACTGCACTTAACATCTTGACTGCTTGTTTGAATATCAATGAACTTAAGGAGCAGGTGAGTTTACTTTTGCCTTTTGTGTCTCTTGAATGGACTTTGGATATTTTGACTAATTCAAGTTGCTGATTGATAAAATCTCATGATATGAATTTCCAGCTTGATGAATATATGAATAGTTAAGGTTGTTTGGCTTAGAGATTAGTTATGCAGGGATTAGTAATGCGAGTATTGTAAGGTATCGTAGTGCAAGAATTAGTAATACATGGATTATTTCTTGTTTGATGTATTAAAATTTAGTGTACAGCATAAACTTTAAAATATATGTTTATTTCTTAAACAAAATTAAAGTTTCTGTACTGCCATGAGCATTAATTTTTTCATTTTAATTGTTTTAATCCACATGTTACCAATACTTGCACTCCTATTCACATTCTACCCCGCATATATAATACATAGATTCCCGCATAACTTAAGTGGGTATTATTTATGAGAAAAGGAAAAGCAGGCAAGTTGCAATCAATACATTGCTTTAATTTATGCTATTTTATGTGGAGATCAAATATCCTTATCAAACCAACCGAACAACCCCTTAATGATTCTCTCTCACCAAATGGTAGTTTTGCCGAGCCTAGAGCATGGATTCCATTTTGACTAGAATTTCTGTCATCTCCTTTTAATTTATGTGTCTAAATAACTAACTGAGCCTCAAGATGGCTTTACATGAAGTTGCAACTAATTTTGGTCTGTGGATTTTGTGAATGAACTAAAACTATGGGGCTCTTTAGGTGTACCAACAATAGCCTTCATCACTTTCTGTGTAACTTTCTTTCTGCTCTTTCCCTAACTTACCTTTACATTCATGGTCATGCCAAACTACATAACATTGAGAAATCTTCTAATCAGTTTGTTGCACTTTATTTTTTTCTTGAGCTCACTAAGGTTGTTTGTTGGGGTGTATAGTGAATATAGAAACATCATAATGGTGCTGAGGATCATTGAGACAACGCCCTGATTTGAGTTGAAAATGGTTAGGCAAAAAGAAAGAGGTAATAGAAGAGAGGGTTGAAGCAGGCTACTTGTTAGTTTATAATAACTATCCTCAAAATTGAGAGTACATGGGGTATTTATAAACTGAGACATTTACGTTTGTGTCCTGTAACTGTCCTATCGTGAGTTATCTCATTTGAATATATGTTACTTGTGTAAATGGAGTTCTGCATCAATTATGCCTTTTTATGTAGGATTAGTGGCTAGGTGTACAATTTCTGCATAAGTAACATTAAAATTTTTGAGGGTAAGTTGGAAAATTTATTAGTCACAAGCATGGATGTATTGTTTTGCTCACTTTCTACTGCAACAATGGCAGATGTAGATGATGTAGGTGCCACGCTTGACTTAGTTATTAACACAATTTTTTAATGTAAATATCCCAGTGGCCCTTATTTTAAAAAAATGAGGTAAATAGCTCAGCATTCTCTTGTTGCTTGACATATTGAGTAATATTTTGAACCATTACTAAGCGAATAAGGGACCTCCTATTTATTTATTCTCATGTCACACCAGATGTTCATATGTAATTGCCCTACCCACGGTGATATTGTTCGCTTTGCGCCTTGGCTTGTACGGCTTTAAAACGCGTTACTAGGGTATGCGATTTGCTTCCTCATATACCTAGCATCTCTCAGTGTTTTGCCAATGCGGGATTTCTCTAGGCTGTTGCATACACCCCCCCTCTTAGGGACGGAACATCATTCCTGAGGTTTGCTCCCCCATCATCTCAAAGATGTGGGATTTTCCTAATTCAAACTTCAAAAATTGAACGTTGAGGTTTGCCCCGCCATCGCCCAAGGTTGCACGCCAAGTGGCTTTGATACTATATGCAATAGCCCAACTAGTGATATTGTCCCACTTTGGCCTAGGCTTGTATGGCTTTAGAACACGTCACTTGGGTATGAGCCTTGCTTCATTACTGTGTTACATGGACCCTTCATTGCTTGATGTACTCGTGTACAAGTGTAATATGAGTATGGATACTTCGTGCAGACTCTTCACAATAAAGTAAAATTCGCTAAACGACCTAGATCGTTCTGTATGCATAGCACACCCCTCTTGGATACCTGTCCGAGAAAGAGTCCTTGTAACATAGGTTCTCTACACAAGATATGGGGTCAGAACCTAAGTTGCTGCACATTGCCTTGGAACTGACAGCACAGCTGCTAGTTTATATGGATATTTGTCCGATCACCAGATTCTCTTAGCTCTTTCTGTACACACTCTGACCAACTAATTAGTGGGTGAATGCTTTAGAAAATCAAAAATATTTTAAAGGGAAGCTGCATTGCCTACTATTTACTTTTCATTTTTATTCATAGTTCTTCAAGATGAAAAATTGGCTCGCAGTTAGACTTGTGATTGATTTGGTATCTTTTCCTTTGATTACTAATTGGTTTTCCAATTACATGACAGGTCCTTGAGGCGTTTGCTTCTTGGCTACGGTTAAGGCATAGGTACTATTAGGCTTCTCTGCGTCTCTTGGTATTCAAATGCTGAATCTAGATTTTGCTTTAGCTCAAAACTGTAATCCTTGTTCGATGGTTCCTGTGTTGTTTTGCTCCCAAACTAAAGTTGCAGATTTGGGAAATTGGATCCTGGATTTCATGGAAAGCTAGCACATGATGTGCTCTTAACAATTTATTTCTGAAACTTTATGATGTATCTTCTTGATGCAGAAGATATGACATTTTTATTGGATATTCTTATGCTGTAATTCATAAATATTTAACAGTTCTTCTTAATGATTGAAACATCTTTAAGAGTTAGCATGCAGAGTGAGTGGGGTATGTATAATTATCAGTTAGAGAGACAAAAAAAAGGTGTCTACTATATTCAAACAGTTCGATTGCTGAATTATATAAAATCCCGCATCGGATTTACAAGGGCATCCAAGGGCGTTTATTAAAGTTTTGGGTTGGATGTTTTGCTCAGGTGGTATCAAAGCAAGTAGCTCGAGTAGGTAGAGGTTCTAAGAAAGTAGGTTGAGTAGGTAGAGGTCCTAAGTCTGAGTCTCTTTGCTACTGATCTGCACAAAATACTTTCACGTGCTTGGTCTAAGGAAAGGAATATAGTTTGCACACGAGGTGGCAGTTGCAGACCTAAATAAATCATTTAAAATGGGTGTTTTCTGTACCAAAGAAAATAAATAAAAGTGTTCTCCCTCTAATAGTTTAAGCTTTTAGATGAGGCGGTTTACGTAGCCTTCATCAATAAAAGTGTTCTCCCTCTAATAGTTTAGGCTTTTAGATGAGGTGGTTTACGCAGCCTTCATAAAAAATTAGGTGGTTTACGTAGTTCGAAATTAGCATAAGTGAATCAGCTAGTTTTTATTACTCCTAAAAAAATGAATCAGCAAGTTTGACTATCATTCGTAGGATTACTTGATCATAAGTATGTTAGTCAAACTTGCTGATTCAATCAGGCGTAGTTGCAATATCTGAAGATTGGATGGAGAGTAGTGAATAGATTATGAAGGAATTGCCACTTTTGTGGTATATTTTTCTGAAGTCATGGTACGTTGTTGTGCTGGACTTTCTGTCAGCATGTTTAGAAAAGAAAGAAGTGGGCTAGTGGATTTAAAATTATGTCCAGCAAGTAAAAGTTTTGACTGGATTTATCGGTGAAGTTGGATTTTTAAGAGATTGTTCCTTCCCACTTTGAAGGCATGTAGGTGAAATCCTGGGGATAGGAGTCAACCTTGCTCAGGGTATTGACCTAATCATTGACTAATGGAAGTTTTGGAGACCATTTAACACAAAGATTGGTTGAGATTTGAGTGTGCTTTATTGTGAAAAATGTGATATGGATTACATGGTTGTCTAACACCCATATTACCTAGTGATAGTGCTAGTGCTGATCACTCTAGTTTCTGTATATAATCTGTGCAGTAACTGGTGCATTTTCTTCTTTGGGAAAATACATAAATTACCCCTTAAACTTGTCTCAAAAACTTACTTACACACTTAAACTTTAGGTATAATTCTTTACCCCTATGCTTGTCTGAAGTGAGTCCAACACCCCCTTGAAAAGACATAACCAATCTTGTGACAGGTTGTGTCTTACGCGCGCCCCACACATCAGATGCCATGTAATTTTATCTTCTTTTCACGTACTTTTCGTTTTTTCACTCTTTTTTTACTTCATCTCTCACCCTTCTTCCCTCTCAAGTACCAACACCACCATCACTGTTTTCACGCTACCAGTCTACCACCAGTTCATTGTCATTTCTTATGAAGGGAATTTGACCAAATTTTGGCAAACAGTCTAAAGGTTCACAAAGGATGAAGCCTAATTTGGACCGTCCAATCAAAAACTTGTAATTCTGAGTCACAACCAAAGCCATGGCAGCCGCAATGTAACCGATGCGATTTTTGAAGAGCTCCCCAATAGTAAGCAGCATATCCATCTCACTCTCATCCTTTCCTATTTTTCAGGACCTATAACATTTATCTCATCATTTTTATTAAAACCCAGCTCACCGAATAAATCAGTGCTGGCAAATACCAGGCTTCTCGGGTTAGTTGCTAGCAATTTATGGGTCATAATCCCTATTTTGTGGATAAAAAATGGAGATTTGATGGTGATTCTGGGTGGGCTGAAAGCTGGATGGGTCTGCATGGGTTGTTTAGATCGGTCAGATTTTGAGTTTTAGGTGGAGGGTTAATGGAGGTGGTGTTAATGTTGGTTTTTGTGGAGAGGAAGGAGGTATCGTTACTTTTTTTCCAAATTACAGATTAAGAAAAACAATAATCAATTAAGGGACAGTGACCAATTGAAAAATGACACCTGTATAACTTAGTTATTTTTGAAGTTCCTTTTTTCTTCTCACGTGTGAGCAGGAAGGGTGAGGACACTTCCCTGCCATGTCACCTCTTAGGGGGCTACTAGTTCCACTTTGAACGAGAATAAGGGGGTAAAGGAATGATCGCAAAGTTAATGATCGCAAAGTTTAAGTGTGTAAGTGAGTTTTCGAGACAAGTTTAAGAGGTAATTTATGTATTTTCCCTTTCTTTTTCTTTACTGGATAGTGTTGCGTTGAGCATTCTTGGATATCATATTGCAGGTTGCATGGGCTATGTTTCAAAGACATTCATACTATCATGATAATATCTGTTGTAGAGTTTGTGTAAACTCGAAGCTCGGAAGCACATGAAATTGACTACTATGCAGTTTAGCAGTACCAGTGTTATGCACTTATATGGCACACAATTTACACAGAGAAATCACAGGACAAGGATTCATGTCTCTAGCTAAATTCCTTAGGTAGTATACGTATGTCCTATGAAAAGGAAGTTTTCTAATCTTACTTTACTTTTTGATGTATTAAAGTGCAATTATTAGATATACCAGGATTTTCTTGTAATAAGTCTCTTCTCTCCTCTTTTTCTTTTTTTCTTTCTTATTTCTGCATGTGTTAGATTCTCAATCAATTGCATACTCTTTTAGAACTGAACTTTTATTTTGTTCACTCTGTAAATCTAGTGTGCGTCAATTTTCTATTTTTTCTGAACATAAAAGAACATTGTTGCTTAATACAGCACATCTTCTATTTCAGGGTACCTGCATCTGCCCTTTCTTCACACCCTTTAGTGCTTGCAGCTCTCTCAAGCTTGAATTCTGAAATATTGTCTGAGGCCTCAGTTAATGGTACTATGAATGTTATGAGTTAATGAACTTTCTTGCTGTAAGTTCATTATGATGATCTTGTGTTATTAGTGCATCAAACTACTATGCTATCCACTTGTCTTAAGCTGTTCAAGGTAATCTATTGGGGGATCAGTACTTCAGTAGTTCCTATTCCCTGAAGTCCCTTCATGAAGCGAGTTGTCGCTATGATGGAAATAAATCTATCCTAAACCTATTCAAATGAAACTTAGATTATAGAAAATCTCTAACTGTTGAAAGAGAATGCAACTGAAGTTCAGAGGTAGTCACTGCTTAGTAGGATTAAGTTTAAACTAGGTCCACTATTTGTGAATCCATTCTTACTGATAAATGGTCTATTTGGCTGTTTCATGTTATAAACGTCAAGTTTTACTGTTGTGCAGTAGATTGATAAGACAAAATATATTTTGTTTCATCGCCTACTCCCTTGCTCTTTTGTACTTATTAGTGGCTTTCAGTTCTTCTGAATTTTATCATGATTATGTGCTCGCTACACCATGTTTGATGGAATTCACTATGTTTTCCCAATACCATTTTTTGCAGTCATTTCTGAATTGATACACTACACAGCAGCAAGAAACTCTGGTGGAGTGTCGTCGCAATTGCCCTTGATTCAAGTAATTGTTCCTCAAGTTATGAATCTGAAACCTCAGCTTAGAGATCCTTCAAAGGTATATACCTTGTGCATTGAACAGAGAAGTTCTGATTGGTTCATTCTTTTCTTTTTTTCCCAAAATTACAAGAAGTAATATTTAGGCATTTAGAAATTTGTTGACATTTTTTTTGGGAGGCATTCTTGATGAAAAGATGTTAACTGCAGAATATTATATGGTGATCAGAAGGAAAACCAACATGTTACTTGTAGTCTTCTTTGTCTTTTGGTGTTAAGAAAATCTAAATACACTACCTTTTAATACCCTGAATGACGGGATCATTTTAAGGCTGGTATGTACAAATTTCCATTCCTTCCGGGGTCCCAATTTGGGCAATTCCCCAAAATCTTATTCTAGGCCTTCGTGTTCCCTGTAGAATGCTTTTTACCGGTTGAAACTAACCTTTCAAAAATTTTGTTAGCTCCCAATGTCTGCTATCTTATTCCTCCTATGCACTTGTTTTATTTATTGTGTAGAATGTTATGAGCGTAATTTGCTTGCTCTACTGCTGATCGTTGGGCAGTTTACCATTATGCAGAACTGGTTGGTGGGTTCTCTAGTTGCAATTAGTTGAAAGTAAATTTAAATGATATTGTTGGGGCTACTTTTTTGTTTTGATAAGTCAAGATCATTTATTGACATCGCCCTAAGATGGTGTCAAAAACTATTTACAGACTGAATGGGTGGCTCAACCACCATTCTGTATTAAGTTATTCCACTCATCTGATATTCTTTCTTTTCATTAAAGAATGTATAACTTTGAATCCAAAAAATACATGATGGTTTTTCATACTGCCTTGTTCTTTTGCCGATCCTTTGCGTCCCTCAACTAGTGATTGCCTCTGCCACCATCATCAGCATCACCCAGGTTACATTGAACATAGAAATTTCCAGGTTCTATAACACAGTTGTAAACCTGCAATTTAGCAAGATACCGTTTGTATTTACCCTCCCTTACACAAACACGACCCTCCTGTTTCTTTCATTAAACTCGCATGTTGTAGTGTGCACCAAGTCAAGAAAGCTACCCTTTTAGGTGCCTCGGTATCTCACACCGCCACACCTTCCTTATTCCTCCAGACTTCCCTCTAATCCATCATTTGCAAACTTCTATAATACAATTTCACCAGAAACTACTTTGCACGCCTTTCCCTTTTCTATACCATCCTATCTTCTCATCTCATACTGGTTACTAATATTCCTGTAAAGAAACCCTCACTCTCTCCCCTTTCTGAGTCTTTTATAACCATGTAAAAGTTATGTCCCATGTAATTCCATGATGTTCCCACCTCAGATATTCAAATACTTAGGCATCTCTGTTGGTCACCACATTGTAAGCATGTGGAAATGCTTCCTACGGAGTAGTATCGCCACACCATCTCACTTCCAGAACTTAACTCTCAGGTTATTCTATATATTTAAGGACGGTATTCTTTCCCTTTAGAATTCCCTTCCTCAAATTAACACTATAAGTATTCATTGCTATCCCCGAACACCATCCATTGTCTGCCAATCCATTTGTACGAAGTTCTTGGTAGTTTATGTCCTTGTGCTCTATTTTCACAAGCTTCCATCCCGTTCTCCATCCCGATCAATTGGTTGAACGGGTTTGCATGACACAGTAAGTTATGGAGCTTTAAGTAGTTGTTTCGTATTTTCTTTCTCTGTTTATAATTTTCTGTGTGGAAATGGCTGTTTCCTTTAATCATCTGTTGTTTATTTCGTCACTTCCAGGATGAGGAGGATATTAAAGCCATTGCTCGTTTGTTTGCTGACATGGGCGATGCATATGTTGAATTGATTGCCACTGGTAGCTATCCTTTCTTTCTTAGTCCCTTCCACATGTAAATTTTCTTTTTCTTGGATTGCCCAAAGAAGATTGGCGTGGATAAAAAACCATATGTGATATTAGTTCTTAGTTATGTATAACCAAACATGACCACTTTATTCAGGTTCTGATGAATCAATGCTGATTGTACATGCATTACTTGAAGTTGCTTCACATCCCGAGTTCGATATTGCTTCTATGACATTTAACTTCTGGCACAATCTTCAGATGATTTTGACAGAAAGGTAAATGCTGTTTGACTTTTCAAATCAGTGTATTTCTGCAAAATAAAGTTTGCATCTAAAATTTTACTTATTCAGGGAGTCGTATACATCTTCCGGCAATGAAACTTCCATTGAGGCAGAGAAAACTCGTAGGTTGCAGGTTTTCAGTTCATCATATGAATCACTCGTCTCCTTGGTGAGTCATTTTGGATTAGGAGTAGACAGTTTGGTTTAGACGTACAAAGATTTATAGGGTTGCTTAATCAAAAGATTTATAGTGTTCAACTTATCATGCATGGCTTCGTATCGATCTATTGTTATGTCAAGGGGCAAGAACTAATTTATTTTCTTCAGGGACGTGATTCCAGTGGTTTATAATCACCTAGATTTTTTACCCATGACCCCGCGCATAGTGGGAGCTTGGTGCACCGGGCCGCCCTTTTATACTACTTTTGAGTTTATGCTTGATTGTATTTATTTTCAGGTTACTTTCAGAGTTCAATATCCTCAGGATTTCTCTGATCTTTCAACGGAGGACCAGAAAGATTTCAAGCAGACAAGATATGGTACTAATTACTCAATAGACCGTTCCCTAAACTTAATCTGGTTTTCTTAAAGATGTTTATCATTAATTGTATTTGCCGAGGCAAAATGTGATTATACAGAGAAGTATCTGATTAATCTACTACTAAATGCTTTGTTAGTTGTTTGTCTCTTGACACGTTGAAGCTTGCCTTTTGTAGTTTGTCATTTTGTAGATAGTATATGATACCTTGTCTTTTATGGTCTGTAACATTACTGTCAAGAATCCCATTTGCGCTAAGCAAACTCGAGTAGCAGAGTTTGGTGTTTGCAGCATAACTTATACGATGTTTAATGTGCAACTTTTTTTTTTGTTGATAAAGTAATTAATATTAGTGATGTTTGTGCACAAAATCTCCCATTCAAGAAGTGTATCAAAAAGTAGAAAACCTACAAAAATATGGTTTTCTACGGACGTCACCCAATCTTCTATTCTTTGGGGAACTTCATGGGTATACCAAGAGGAAATAAGGGATAAGAGGCTACTCTGCAACCGTACAAAATTCATCTCTACCCCTTCAAAAGCTCTCATATTTCTTCATAGTTTGCAGCATAAAAGCTCCGCATTACTAATTTGATCTCGCTTAACTAGTACAATGTTTGATTTATGGTATATAATTCTCCATCACTAATGCAATATTTTGGTTTGCATTATTGAACTCTACATTGCTAAAACTCGCATAACTCATATGCGAATCTATGTTTTACTTTTATGCATGTGTATCATGTGGAATAAGAATGCATGTATTAGCAATATCTGGATAGAAGTATCTAAAGATAAAAATGCCCTAAAGTAGGAATCCTTGTATAACAATCCCTAAATTAAACCTTACACGACCAACCTGTGAACCAAACAGCTCCTTAGCGTTATTCTACCATGAGCTTATTCAGTTTCTTATTTTGCATAAAATTAGTCCAATTAGCTTTAACCCTCGAAAAATATGAGCAGCAGTTTTGGAATGAAGTAATTCTAATATCATTGCATTTTATGATCAAATATTCATTTAAATGTACTGTTCATGCATTTTATGTGACCACACACTCTTCCACTCCCCTCATAGTATCTCCCAAAGAAATTGATTAAATGTCTAATAAATTAACAATTATTAGCTGGGGTTTGGTTTCACCATGCTTCATGACCCAGAAGGCATATTTAGTTGATCGAGTTGGATTTTGGGAGCTTTTGGCAGTTTCTTATTAGGTGCCAGAAGACCCGTGGCCCTTTTCTATGATAAGATAAGGTAAAATTCATGTATTAAGTACCAAGGAGGTACTCCAAAAGTACAGGGATATACAGCCTATAAGAGAAACATCTCTCTCAGTTTACAGAGAATAAAAAAAAATTAAAGTTTACGGAGAATCCAAAAAACTAGAGTACTGGGCCTATCTTCTACCATACTACTCTTACACAAAAATATAAATTCTTCGAAGATCTGTTTTTAACATAAGAAATATGCTGTTTTATCCCTTCAAAACATCTTTTATTAGGTATTAGAGGACCCTTCGCCCCTATCTTCTACCATACTACTCTTACACCAAAAATATAAATTCTTCGAAGATCTGTTTTTAACATAAGAAATATGCTGTTTTATCCCTTCAAAACATCTTTTATTAGGTATTAGAGGACCCTTCGCCCCTAAATGGAGAGGTAGTACCTGTTGCCTCTGTCTCGACAATGTTATCATGATTCAGAACTAGCAAAGACTATTTCCTTCATTATCCTGAGCTTTATCGAATTATCTTGCATATGCCCCTCGCTGGTGTGATCATCATGCAGAAGTTCTCCGTTTTGCTTTATGCTTTGGTTGTTTTAAGGTAGGTGACAGAACTTTTTGGTTTGATTTATTCTTTGGCAATTCACATCTTGTGGGCTTTCTTTTCTGTAGAAAAAGAAGAATGCTTTTTATATTGGAGGACTGTAATGGTATTAGTGCATTTATAAGCTTCTAGTTGACTGGTTTTCTGTCTTGCTCCAAGTAAGACATAGCATATTCTCAAGGAGCTAGTCTCTTGGCTCATTGATATGCATCAAGTGTCTAGCTCAATTTGTACCATCTATGCACCTTACCAGTTATTTCCTTGATGGCATTTTCTTTATTACCATGCTGGTCTTGGAATTTTGACCAATCATGAATGTGCAACAGCAACTGTGCTGAGAAGAAATGTAAGCTATTCTCTTTTGCACCATGCTAACTTACTCCGTGATGCTGCCATGTGCCAGCTGTTGCAGATGTCTTGATTGATGGAGCATTGGTTTTAGGAGGTGAACCTACACTGAAAATTCTCTATATGAAGCTAGTTGAGGTGCGTGCTACTACTGCAATCCTAGAGAAATCATTCACTTTCTCAAATTAATGTACCAAAACCATTTGATTAATGTAAGCCACCAAAAAATTGTGACAAAAATTTAGAGGATCCTTCGGGTAGAATCAAGACTAGGTTAATGCCGTTAACTTTGAAGTTTTCCTTTGGGGCTGTGGACGTGTTGACTACGTTAGTTTGCTTTGCTACATTAGTGAAATTGACTTATTTGTATTATTCTGGATATTGTACAAAAAGAAATTTACTAAAAGGTGATGTCTACTTGCTGAGAGATTTCTTCTAGTTGAGGCCTGCCAAAGGATTGAGTCAGCTGTAGTGGTAATTATAATGCTGCTGCCTAAGTTTGTGCTTTGGCCTTTCTTATAGTTGGTGGTCATCCTGGCTTCCTTGTGTTGCCTCTCAGCTTATTTTAAACAAAATTTAGTGTATAAAAACAATTCATATTGACTCTTTTCTCTCACATAAGTACAAAATTTCTACCCAGCTGGTATATTTAAATTGGACAAATAACAACCAATTTACAATAGAACAGTTGAGCAATCAATTATGCCCACATAATGTTGTGTCGTGAAAGTCCTTATAAAAGAAAAGTTATGTCGCGATAGTCTATAACTTAGCATATCGGATGTTCTATCTGCAAGTAAAACTTGAAAGCTTTATGTCCTAGGGTGTAGCATTGATCATTCTACTCATTTGGAATTGTTATTTGATTTCTCCAAAGTTAAAAGTTATCTTAGATGCATCGTACATGCAGTTAGGTTTAAATTTTTGATAAAAAGTTCTCTTGCAATTATTCTGTACAAAAAGTCCTTGTTATCAATATGCGGCCGTAGAATTGCATTTATTTTTAGATGTTAACTTTTGATGATTTTACAGGCTATCAATCACTGTGGAAAAGATCAGCATTCTGATTGGCGCCCTGCAGAGGCTGCCTTATATTGTATACGAGCTATATCAGATTATGTATCTGATACTGAAGCTGAAGTGATGCCACAGGTTTGAATGTTGATTGAAAGTTATGTCCATGCAAATTCGTTCTACTTAAGACATTTTGTGTTAAATTGTTTCTTTACTACTTTATTAACTTGCAGATTATGTCTTTGCTTCCTAAGTTGCCTCATCAACCCCAACTACTCCAGACAGGTAATTAATTGTTTCCATCCAAGCGAGAGGTTTCTTGAATCTCACATATTGGTAGGGTAGGGGGATCACATTGTTTCATTTTTCTTTACATATGGGATTATTTTGATAAAATTTACCTATGGGATTATAGCCAAACGAAAACAATCCAAACTAGAGGTTGGATTCTAGTTCATATTAGCACCAAAAGTGTTTTTTAGTCTTTCCACAACCACCCTACTCTTATACACCATTCTGCCTCCTAACTGCTACCTTCCAACTATTATTTTTTTGTCATTTTTCTTTAAACTTCAAAGTTGTGCGAAGGGAAGGGGACTGTGAATGGGATACAGTTAGGAGATGATGTGATTGAATAATTCTTATGCCATATTTGGTCTAGTAATTAGGTGTAGAGTTCTAGTAAAATTTTATATGATTATTGTAATTAAATTGATAGACCTTATCAACAATAAGTAGATTGATAAAAGAGATATGAGTAGGGTAAAAATCATTGTAGTGGGTGTAGGGGGAATGAATGGAGTTGGGGGATGGTCAGGGCAAATGGAAAAAGAAGTTTTTGATCATTTAGCCAATCTGATTTTTAGTGCAATTATCTGCTAAATGCTCCAAGGCTATATCTTTCTACTGCTGGATAAGCTACTGATTTGACTATTCTCATTTGTACTTTTAATTTACTATCTTCCAGTCTGCTTAACAATTGGAGCTTATTCAAGGTGGCTTAATGCTGCATCAAGTGGACTCTCATTCTTGCCCTCACTCATTGATATTCTTGTGAGTGGCATGAGTATGTGTGAAGATTCTGCAGCAGCTGCTGCTTTAGCTTTCAGACACATATGCAATGGTAAATGCTTCGTTCAGGTCCTCATGTTTGTATTTAGCTATTTTAAGTGTTACTTTTCCTAAATTCTACCTTTTATCTAAAAAAAGTGTTTTAGTAAAAGCACTGATTGTTTTGTTCTATACTCATTTTCTCCTTTATATCACTGGGTAGTGTTTATTTTTATATATATATTTTTTTATGTTGTGTGTGTCTGCAACAGATCTCTATTATTTGACGCATTGATGTAATTTTATCACCCTACGGTTGGGTTCTGTCCACAATTTATTAATGCTTAAAAGACTAGTTGGTGGATATTGATGTACCTCTTGTTTCAAATTTATTTCCAGTTTATCTGTGGTAGAATTTAAGGATATATCATTTTTTAAATTTTGTGAATTGCATCTTGATTACTCAGCGCCTTTGAACAAATGACCTGGTGAATTTGCTCCTTCCCTGAGTTAACATTCTGGCCAGAGTTAATAGTTCTCTAGTTAAGCTTGTTTCGAAATTTTTGTTGTCATTGTAGATTGTAAGAAGAAGCTTTGCGGGTCCTTAGATGGTCTGTTTCAAATTTATCAAACGGCAGTTATTGGGGAAGGCCCCTTCAAAGTTTCTGCGGAAGACTCGTTGCATCTGGTTGAAGCTTTAAGGTATTATCTACTTCGTAGAAGCTGATCCCTAAGTTAGACTCTTTATCTTGTTAAATCAATAGTCTCACCACTCTCCCTGCAAAATAAACACACTAGTCCCCTACTTTTGCAGTATGGTTATTACAGAACTTCCTTCAGAACAAGCTAAAAAGGCCCTTGAAGCAGTATGCTTGCCATCTGTTGCTCCATTACAAGTTAGTCTCCTTTCTAAGATTTTCGGAATGACTTTTTAAAGTGTCAAAATACCAATAATTTGAGATTACTCTCAGGAGATGATCAATCAAGGTCCCCTGGTTTTGGGGCAAAAAACCGCTCGTGAATTAACTGTTCATTTTGATCGACTTGCAAATATATTTAGGTAAGAAGCAATTACCTTGTATCGTCTTTCATCTTGATTTTATTTGCATATTGTCAATTTTGGGACTGAAACCATTTGCAGATATGTAAATCACCCAGAAGCGGTTGCAGATGCAATTCAAAGACTTTGGCCTATTTTCAAAGCCATTTTTGATGTGTAAGAAAGCTGTTCGCTGTAAATATTATTTTTGGGATAATTCTTTGATTATAAGCTTGCCTGATTGTTGTTTCTGACAATATTCACATAGTCGTGCTTGGGACATGCGAACAATGGAGTCTCTTTGCCGGGCTTGCAAAAATGCTGTAAGTGCTATTATCTATGCCATCTCCTGCCTAGGGGTTCAAGGAAATTATTTCTCAAGCCGCCTAATAATGGAAATGCTGTAGTGGCACATCTACTGTCACTATGTGCGGTTTTTCTTAGTCCTTTGAGTGCTTCTTGCTCGTCTCTTCCTTATTCTTGTGCCTCTTGACATCTAACATCAATGACTGATTACTTTCTGCTTTCAGTGAATTTTTGCTGAGATATGTTGCTTAATGTCGTGACCTCAAACTGCGTTATGTTCTGTTGAATTATGATTGATATAACCCCTCCAGATTGATTAAAATGATCTGGTCTGAACTCTGACAAGTGGGAGCTTGTCCAACAGCGAGCCAAATGGTATTACATTCCCTAACTCTAATGATTTCACCCATTAGGTACGAACTTCTAAGAGGCTCATGGGAGTTACGATTGGGGCGATGCTGGAGGAAATACAAGGACTATACGGACAACACCACCAACCCTGTTTCCTTTATCTCTCTAGTGAAGTCATTAAGGTATTTGAGTTCTGTTACATTGCAAAGTTTTAACCAAATTTGCAATCGCCATTTTGAGCAACAGTTGGAACGTCTGCTGCAGATATTTGGTTCTGATCCAACTTGTGCAAATTACTTGAAAGTTCTCATTGAGTCTCTCTTTAGCCATACAGCGTGTCTTCTTACAAAGATTCAGGTGCAGTCTGTTGCTTGATTTTGCATTTTATTGCTAGCTACATATGCTAATTTCGAAATTTGGGCTATAGGATTTCACTTCCCGTCCGGATATAGCAGATGATTGTTTTTTGCTGGCATCAAGATGTATTCGCTACTGTCCTCAACTACTTTTTCCATCTCTTGTGTTTCCATCATTGGTGGATTGTGCCATGGTAGGCATCACCGTGCAGCATAGGTAAAATCCTCTCTATTTGGAAGTTCTTGCCTATATACATCTGTTTGATGTAAAAAAGAAGCTCTGGTTCAGATATGCAGAATGGGTGAAGATGGTGTATTCTGGATAGTACCATAAAATAATTGTGAGACTATGTGAAGCCATATGTCTTATGGTTGAATCTTCAAGGCCCCAATAGTTTTGGTCCTTCATGCATAGACGCTATTGTTGAGATATATACCTTCATAGGCAAAACTTTAATGTACCTTTATCATTTCATTAGGGGCTCTTGCAAAGACAACTAAGATTTACTTCTCCTACAGTAGTTTCATTATCCTTTTCATCTGGTATTTTATAAAGTTTTGATTGTTCTAACTATTGAAGCATTGACTGTATTGTAGGGAGGCGTCCAATTCAATATTGAATTTTTTATCCGACATATTCGATCTTGCAAACTCTACCCAGGGAGAAAGTTGCCTATCCATAAGGGACAGTGTAATTATTCCTCGAGGACCCACTATCACCAGAATTTTGGTTGCTTGTCTAACTGGAGCCCTTCCCAGCTCACGACTAGAAACAGTAAGTACACATCCTTACCTTCTACAGAAGGCAGATGAGTTAAAAAGAAAGGTGCAGGATTCTTGTGTTGACAGTTAATTTTTGTCACTTACTCCGAGCTGAGCTGTTTCCTCTGTAGGTAACTTATGCTCTATTGGCATTGACCCGGGCATATGGATTGAAAGCCCTTGAGTGGGCAAAGGAATGTGTGTCCTTAATTCCATCAACAGCTGCTACAGAATTGGAGAGGACCAGATTTTTACAAGCTTTGTCAGATGCAGCCTCTGGGGCAAATATGAATAATCTGGTGGTCCCAATTGAAGAGCTTTCAGAGGTTTGCCGGCGTAATCGAACTGTTCAGGAGATAGTTCAAGGAGCTTTGAGGCCACTTGATCTGAACATAGTAGCTGTATCATAGGGGAGATGGTGCGGGGGGCCTTTTTTTTTTACCGTTGCCCTTCTCTCAGGCGGTAGTTTTTCATGATTCTTTGGAGGCCTTATTTCATTGTTTGTCCATTATTGCGGCTTGCTTATTTATACGAGTTGATGCGGCAAAAGGGTGGTGTTGTATTATTGTAACAGTTCTCTTGGCTTGGCCTTCACTTTTGGCCCTTTTCGTTTTTAGGGATTTTTTTTTCGAGGGAGAGGAGTTTCCAGTTTTGAGGTTTAATCCTGGAGTTCAAAGTATAAGCTTCTTGAATTTGGTGAGATTTTCCAGTTTAACAGTGTACAGAAAAAATACATCAAACCGTGTCACTTGTGCAGATAATGAAAGTTGCTTTCAATACGTTCAATAGATGAATGCTGGGGAAAGGAATGTGGCATCTTTATTTCATTATACGGATATCTGGTGCGGCTTTATGGTATTGATCGTACCGTTATTGTTTCAACAAATTAAAAGTATATAGATGGCCTAAAGAATGCCAAAGTCTTGGAATCGAGGTGGCTCAATCCGTAACCCACTAAAATTAGTGATAATGAAAAAAGGCACCAAGTAATAAAATTAGTTATTCTCTCTATGAACGTGGTTTTCTTTCCCGTTTAAGATAATAAACTGGGAATCTTCCACCAAATAAATTCAAGATTTCCCTATAAATTAGTAAAGAAAGAGTTTGCAATCAAGAAGTCGACGCTGGATGCTGATATAAAAAGGAGTTTTAATTAGTTAATTGTCTGGATGTGTCAAAAGCATGAAGTATGCACCTTCTTATCAGCAAAGGTTTTTGATTGATTAATCTAAGCATGCGCCTTCTTATTAGTATATACTTTTAATTGATTAATCTTAGCATACACTGTATGACCGTACTTTCTATTCCACAAGGCGGAATAATTATATAGAACACATCACAAAACGTTGTTATGGTAAAAATATTACAATTATATGGAGTAGTATATTGGCTCATCCCTTGAACTAATTTCCTGTAAATAATACTCCAAACAAAGTCTAATGGCCACTAGATTCTTCTCTCATTTCCATTATCTTGTCAACATTTTCTGTTCGTGGCTAATTCAAGTATCGAGGCTTCTAGTACTGGTTATTCTTGTTGTGTACAGTTATTATGTACTGAGACAGGGAAAGTGCAAGTACAGGGAAATTTTAGACAAGAAAAGCTCTAAATTTGTGTACAGGAGGCAGCCGTGGACATTATTATTGAGGTTAGTGATTGCAAAAGATGAGGAGGAGGTGGAGATGCTTGATTGTGCAATTTGTTTATTAGAATTCGAGCATGGAGATAAAGGAAGGAAGTTGGAAAGTTGCAGTCATATTTTCCACGACGAGTGCTTGGAAAAATGGCTGATACATGGTAAGGGACAAGCAACTTGCCCACTTTGCCGGAGTGTTGTTATAATAATACCACAGGATATGGTACTGGAGGAGCATCACAAGATTATTGAAGATGATACAGAACACAGGACTAATATCTTTGAGGAAGAACTTGCTCTTCTATTGCTTTCTGGCTTGACTAGTACTGGATGCTGCACCAGATAAGCATATGCAAAAGTCAGGATTTAAAATTTATACTTCCTGAACGAATCTTATATCTCTTTTTAGTTATTAGGTTCGCAATTAGATAATTATACTATTCAATGAATTTTATGATACAAATCACAAATAGTGATACAAATATACTCCCAAAACCTGTTGTCACTGATTACATGAGCATCTAAATGATAACATAGTCTGATTGATACAAACACTGTCTGGAATATAGAACCATACAAATAATTGAAAGGAAAGAGAGTCAAGGTCTGCGGATGCCAAGGCAACTACCTCGATAATGTCCAATAGATAAGACCCCAAATCTAGCAACCGCCGTATCCGGAAGTATCTGGATCTGCACACAAAGTGCAAAGTATGATATGAGTACAACCTACCCAATGTACTCAATAAGTAACAAGACTAACCTTGGGCTGGAAGTAGTGACGAGCTCAACAGGTACAGTCCAGTATAAAAAATAACAGTACGAAAGGCATGCTTTCAAGTTCAGTAGATGAACTAAACACAAATAAAATAGATTAATTCTGAATGATATGAGGAATATGACATCTCTATATCTACGTGCCAATGTACATACTGTATGTGATGCACCTCAATGGGACCCTCGTGTACTCACACTCTCAGAATACTCAATCACTCAGTACTGTATATGGCCAATCCAGCCCAGGAAAGATCCATCCCAAATATATATATCAACTGACAGTCAGTTACTCAGTACTATATAAGGTCAATCCAGCCTAGGGAAGATCAATCCCCAAATATAAATGATAAGGCAACTCCATGCACAAGGAAGATCCATCCCTCAATATAAATAAATAGGCAAGATCCATGCAAGGGAAAATCCATCCCAAAAATGTAAATAATTCGGGCAAGATCCATGCCCAGGGTAGATCCATCTGTCAATATAAATCAACTACGCTCACTATATGAGATGCAGACTCCGGAGGGGCTCTTTCAGCCCAAGCACTATAATAAGCCAGATCCAGGTGATGTGTGGCTATAATTCTAAACTTTCGTACATTATTTACCTTGCATTTTATATGCTTTAATGATAAAGTATACTTTATTTGCGCGTAATGGAGTCTATTTTATGTGTAGGTGAATTGGAGATGAAAGTAGAGCAAAAGGGAGATTTAAACATTGAAAGCATGCTCGAGAACACTGAAAAGGAGAAAGCTGGTGAAGCCAGGCCTATAGAAGGCTTTACACCTGGCGACGCCAGGCCTTTAGCTCGCGTTGGAGTTGGCGACGCCAGGCCTAGGGCGAGCTCAAACTGGCAGTATACCTCGCGAGGCCAGGTCTGAGGCGCGCACATTCCGAGTTTTGAAGGCTTAATTCGTCTCCTGGTTTGACTAGGACTTGGCCTACACGTTTAGGTCTTTTCCTACACATGTAAATAGACCTAAAAATGTCACTTTAGACAGAGGGAGAGCACGAAGCCGCCGTAGAGACCGACATTAGATCGAGGATTCAACTGAAGGAGGCAAGAACACATTAGGAGCAAAGCTGGGAATTCTTCTACGAGTTTTTCACTTCCTTCTTCCTATTTTCATTATTCGTTATGAATTCTAGTATTGTAGTTATGCATACTGTTATGAATAGCTAACTTGTTATCTAGGGTTTTGATGGAACCTATTGGAGGATGATTTTCCCGTTACATTAATATAGATTTGATGTAGCCTTTTCTCTATTTGTTCAACTACATTTATCTAAAGAACTCTCAATCGACTGTGCCTATTTAGTGTGTATTACTCGGGAGAGAGTGCATATTTAGGTAGTTGTTGAACAACTTCACTCCTAACGTATATAAGGGATCAATACGGAGGGTTTAAACGTGGGATTAGGGATAACGAAATCTTAGTGTGATCCGAGTGAGCCGTACTTAATGCCAGCTAGCGTAATTCGGAAGAATATATCTAATAAATTGTGGTAGTTACTCGGGAGAGAATTACAATACTCAGAGCACTCATGATCGGTAGAGAATACTTAGGCGA
The DNA here is from genome assembly GCF_000715075.1 of Nicotiana tabacum. Lineage (NCBI taxonomy): Eukaryota > Viridiplantae > Streptophyta > Magnoliopsida > Solanales > Solanaceae > Nicotiana > Nicotiana tabacum. The sequence goes on from NC_134087.1 coordinate 121,466,885, forward strand.
AATTATAGAAAATGTAGCGGAACGGATTCCGACAATAGGGGAAATCATAACTCTAGACCTCCTTAATCTTGTCTCCAATCCTTATCCTTGTTAATTGATAGTTTTACTGCTTTCTAGTATTTGTTAGTTAGTTAGATAAAAATAAATATTATAATCTTTATAATTAGGAAATCTTTTTGACTTGTGTTTCTTAGCGATATTGAACAACTGTAGTTAAGCCTTAGTACTCTGTGGGATTCGACTCCGGACTTGTAAACTGAATTATATTTACAATGACCTCTTAGTACTTTTTATAAGGCATAGTTGGACGTGATCAAATTTGGCGCCGTTGCCGGGGAACTAACAATGCAGCTGTAGGTGTACATATTTCTATGTTGCAAGTTTGAACTTTTATTTTTGTTTTCTTGTATTTGATTTTTTTTTTAAAATTTTCTTAATCTGAGAGACATGGAATCTTGCAATTATGCGAGTATTAATGTTGGTAATTCTACTTTTGATCCTCCTTATGCATGTTGTGGAGGAAACCACCCATTGCAAAATTGTCAAAATATTCCTGAGAGCGAGTTATGTGCACCAACTCAATCTTATGTGTGGAATGTGTGTGATATGTGTGGTGGTCAAAATGGTCACTTTCATGGTTGTGCTTATATTTCCTATCTTCCCCCAACCCCTTACTATGATGGTTCTACTTTTTCTGGTGAAGTTAATAGGAACAAAGAACCCAGGGAAGCTGACTTGAAGGAGATCAAAGATATGTTAAAATGTCTCATGGAACTATATGATAAGAAACCAATGCAGATACAAATGAGAGGCAACTATTCACAATTTGGAGGTTCAAGCGAATAAACTAATTGAACCTTGTAAAGCTCAACAAGTTTATATTGTGGATAGTAGCCAAGATGAGCATGAATTGGCTGCAGAAATTGCCATTATAATGGAGGAGTTGAGAGTGGAATATGACCAAACCAATCAACTAGAATTTGAGGATGCCGATGTTGTATAAGAGATACTAGAGTCAACCAAGGACATTGATGATACATATTTAGTTGACTCTAGTGTCATTAGTGTTGAGGATGTAGACAGTCCTAATTTCATGTAGTTGAGCGCATTGTTCCACACTCCAATAATTTTTTCACATTGTGTTTGGATGATGATATAGAAATAGAGTCATCTGAGCCACTTGAGGAGTCAAGAAATGAGGAACAAGGTGCCTATATTCTAAAATTTTCAAGGCCGTCTATGCAAAATGACACTCCTCGGTTGAAAGCCAAAAAGTTCAACAAGTATCACTTAATCGCAACAATTTGTATGGCCCCATGAGCATGATCATAGAGCAGAATCAAAATTTGGGGTCCAATTCATAAGTTCAAAGTAGAGGCAGAAAGTGATTTGCGTCGTGCCGCGCGTTAAATCAAACGCTTGTTGGGAGGCAACCCAGCTTTATTGCTTTCTTTAATTTTTTTTAATTGTATTATTTTTGTAGTGTCAATTTTTAATTTTCTAGGAGCATGGAAAGCAAAGCTATTGGAAGGATGCAACAACAAACCAGATGGTTGGAACTAAGTGTGAGGTACCCGCACGAAGGACTAAGCCTGGGAGAAGTCTGAGTACCCCATGAGCTGCTAGTGCTTTGGCTTCTGGCCTACCATGGAGTTTCTTTTACCCTTTTATTAGTTATGGTGTGCATTGGGGACAATACACAATTTTAAGTGTGCGGTGAGGAGATTGTCTGGGTGACTTTCTATGCTACTTTAGCTGTGTTAGTTTAATTGAATAACGTTTTAAAAAAGAATATTGGACTTTTCCCGATGATGGATCTATTAGAAACTTTTCTTGAGGGATCTAAGTCTAAAAAAAGGACAAAAAGATTTTATTTGTAAGTAGTGTAGTAATTCCCCCTTGATTTTTCTTTGTGTCGCGGTTCTTTTCCAAGGGTTTTGTTTGAACCGGGTGTAGTTAGTTTTATTTTTTAGAAGTAGGAGCTAGTGTGAGATGAATTGGATTGCAGTGATATTTCTTAACTTTGTTATGCCTTGAGAATAGTTAGTACTCTGGTTGTAACACTTAGGCTCAGTTTTGACTCTAGTATAAGTACCTTAAATCATTGATTCTTAAATTTGCTTGACTACCTCAACTGGAGTGTTGTGATAAAACCAATCCTGAGTGAGTTATGTGCCATGTCTGTATGAAGTTTGTATGTATTCAGTGCATTGTATTTGATGTCTAGAACTTACCCCGTGTGTGTTCAAAGCAAAATAGTAGCTTTATTCAGTCTTGGAAGTGATACATGCGTTTCTTTTGTTGAGCCAGATATGTATATTTTACCCGCCTAATTATTATGTATCGTAGTTAACCCCTTTGAGCCTGTAATCCTGTTTTTTTGGAAACCATATTACAAGCCTTACCCACATTGTTTGAATTAACCATCTATTTGAACCTTTTCACCTCTCATGAGCACTTGAAGTGTTATGACTTTGTAAAAGTTAAAGTGTGGGGTAGTTGGTTCGGCTTTTGAGTGGAAATAATAAAATAAAGAGAAAGGTTCACTGATTTGAAAGAGCAAGAGCCACTTGAATTGAAAAAGAAAAGAAAAAAAAATTAATTATATTGTATGCAGATATTCATTGACAAGTGGAAGCTCATGATGTAATTGTGCTTAAATAATTTGGGAGTTGATGTATATTGATGTGAATGTGGAATCATGGTTTGACATAAGTGTGGGGTTTAAATGTTAAAGTATATGTATTAAAGTGCTTAGAGAGGTGTAGTCACTCTTATATCCAAATGTATCCTACCCGACCCGCAGCCTACATTACAACCAATTAAAGTCCTACTTGATCTTAGATTGAATGAGCTCAATTAGTAGAGTAGTACACTACGGGCAAGCCTATGGTGCATCTTTTGTAGCATATGAATGTTATTTCTGAGAGTGAGTGAATTCTTTCTATATTGAGTTTCTAATTGTTCTTAAATTTTAATGTGTGTGGAACTACTCTCTTTTGTTGTGTGAGGGTACGTGATTCATGAAGGAAAGGTAATGTCATTGACCTCCATGTTAGAGAAAGTGATTGAGTTGTGAATAATGCATGGTACTTACGAATCAAATCTTGTGGTGAAGATGTTACACCTTGGTGCCTAGACTATTTTAGACATTCTTGGTGTAATGATATAAGGGAATTGCTTAAAAAAAGGTTATGTCTATAAGTGTAGTTTGATTGCTCGAGGATGAGCAATGTTTAAGTGTGGGGTATTGATGTGTGGCTATAATTCCATAGTTTCGTACATTATTTGCCTTGAATTTTATATGCTTTAATGATAAATTATACTTTATTTGCGTGTAATGGAGTCTATTTTATGTGTAAGTGAATTAGAAATGAAAGTAAAGCAAAAGGGATACTTAAACGTTGAAAGCGTGCTCGAGAACAGTGAAAAGAAGAAAGCTGGCAAAGCCAAGCCTATAGCAGGCTTTATACCTAGCGACGCCAGGCCTGGGGCGAGCTCAAGCTGGCGGTAGACCTTGCGAGGCTAGGTCTGGGGCACGCACATTTCGAGCTTTGAAGGCTTATTTCGTCTCCTGGTTTGACTAGGACTTGGCCTACACGTTTAGGTCTTTTCCTACACATATAAATAGATCTAAAAATGCCACTTTAGACAGATAGAGAGCATGGAGCCGCCGTAGAGACCGACATTAGACCCAGGATTCGACCGAAGGAAGAAAGAACACAGTAGGAGCAAGACGGGAATTCTTCTACGAGTTTTTCACTTCCTTCTTCCTATTTTCATTATTGGTTATGAATTCTAGTATTGTAGTTACACATACTATTATGAATAGCAGAACCTATTGGAGGATGATTTTCCTGTTACGTTAATATAGATTTGCTGAATTATCTCTATTTGTTCAACTACGTTATTATTGTGGTTGGTTGAAGAGCTCTCAATCGACTGTGCCTATTTAGTGTATATTACTCGGGAGAGAGTGCATATTTAGGTAGTTGTTGAACAACATCACTCCTAACGTATATGAGGGATCAATACGAAGGGTTTAAAGGTGGGATTAGGGATAACGAAACCTTGGTACGATCTGAGTGAGCCATACTTAATGCTAGCTAGCGTAATTCGGAAGAATATATCTAATAAGTTGTGGTAACTATTTGGGAGAAAATTACAACACTCAGAGCGCTCATGATCGATAGAAAATACTTAGGCAAAATTATAGAAGACATAGCGGAAAGGATTCCGACAATAGGGGAAATCATAACTCTAGACCTCCTTAATCTTGTCTCCAATCCTTATCCTTGTTAATTGATAGTTTTACTGCTTTCTAGTATTTGTTAGTTAGTTAGATAAAAATAAACATTATAATCTTTATAATTAGGAAATTATTTGGACTTGTGTTTCTTAGCGATATTGAACAACTGTAGATAAGTCTTAGTTCTCTGTGCAATTCGGCTCCGGACTTGTAAACTGGATTATATTTGCAACAATCGCTTAGTCCTTTTTATAAGGCATAGTTGGGCGTGATCACCAAGCATAAATAAATAAGACATGCTGCGGCGTGCAACCCAATCCCATAAATATCACTCAAAATCTCCAGTCTCTCGGGCTCTCAATGACATGAAATCAATATGACATAATGATATGATGTATCAATGAATGACAACAGAGACTGAGATATAATATACAAGTAATAAATGTGACTGAGTATAAAATTATAATTTAAACAAATAATTCAACAGTAATACGACCTCTGTGGGTCCTAAAAAAATATTGGCACATAACCTAAACATGATCTTTAACTTGAGTCTCAGCTCAATTTCTCTAATACGTGGAGGATATGTGGATACTCACATGATTCTTTGATTATGAAACTCCACGGAATTTATTTAAGTCACAATTCTATGGTGCACACCCACTTGCTCGTCACCTAGCATGTGCGTCACCTTCAAACAAATCATATAACACGTAATTTAGGAATTCATACCCTCAGAACCAAGTTTAGAAATGTTACTTACCTCAAACCATGCAATTCTTTAATCCAATAAGCTTTTGACTGGCGAATCAGCCTCTGAACACCTCAAATCTAGTCACAATTCATTCGATATAGTCAACACAAATTATAGGAATCAATTCCATATGAAAATACTAATTTTTCCTATTAAAAATTCGAAATTCATCTAAAAATCAACAGTGGGGCCCACATCTCGGAACCCAACAAAAGTTACAAATTATGAACGCTCATTCAACCACGAGTCCAACCATACCAAATTTACCAAATTCCAACATCAACTCAACCATCAAATCCTCAAATCTTATTTTCGAATCCCTAGGCCCAAATCCTCGAATTTCACCTCGAAAACACATAATTTAGTCGAAATACTCAATGATAATTCAATATTATTGACTAACAATGATCATAAGTGATTTACCTCAAGATTTTCGTGAATTCTCGCTCAAATATCACCCCAACTCGTGCTCTTTTTATCCAAACATGTCGAAATCCCGCAACCCTTCGATTTTTATTCTGTCTAGGGGTTTCGCTTCTGCGGTACACTTGGTTGCATCTGCGGTCTTTCAGATGCGGGACTTCATGTCACTTTTGCGGATTTCCCTGCTTCTGGGGACAACAAGACCGCTTTTATGGTCACGCTTCTGCGGCGACATTGCCGCTTCTGCGAAGCTACCTCACCAAGCGCCCTTGCGCTTCTACGATCAAACTCTCGCAGGTGCGACCCGCTTCTGCGATCACTGGACCAACCCACGCCTAGCTGCATGTGCGGTGGACAACTCACTTCTGCGAGCTCGCACCCACGGTCAAAAATCTGCAGGTGCGATTGCATGAGACCTGGAAAATTTCCAAAATTGCTCCAAGTCCAAATTTTTATCCGTTAACCGTCCGGAATCCAGCCGAGGCCCTCGGGACCTCAACCAATTATACCAACAAGTCTTAAAATATCATACAAACTTAGTATAGGCCTTAAATCACATCAAATAACGCTAAAAATACGAATCACACCTCAATTCAAGCTTAATAAAACTAGAAAATTCCAACTTCTACAATCGATGCCGAAACCTATCAAATAAATTCCGATAGACTTCAAATTTTGCACACAAGTCATAAATGATATAATAGACCTATAAAAATTTTGTGGCCCGTTATCAATAAAGACAACTCCCGGTCAAATTTCCAAACCTTAAATTTTCAGTTTTTGCAATTTCAAACCAAATTTAACTACAGACTTTAAATAAATATCTTGACACACTTCTAAGCCCGAAATCACCATACAGAGTTATTGGAACCATTAAAATTCTATTCTGAGATCGTTTACACAAAATTCATCATCCAGTCAATTATTTCATCTTAAGCTTTAAATATTGGAACTAAGTTTCCAATTCATCCTGAAACCTCCCCGACAAGTCACATAATTATAATTGAACACAGAATAAGCTGTAAATAGGGGAACAAAGATGTAATACTCAAAATGACCGGCTAGATCGTTATACCTTAGGAGACTAGTATTTAAAAGGGCTATTCATTTGTAACTCAATAAGCAAATAGTTTAACTTTTCTCTAATACAAATTTTCCTTTGGAAATTCTCTTGCGTTCTTTATATCATTCCCTTAATGATTCCTAGTGTCTTACGCTGACTTGGCATAGTAAGATCGTGAGCAAATTGCGCAAGAACATGAGCAAGTTATCAAGTGTCGCACATACACTTAATTTAAGATAAGGACGTAACAATAGTCTAAAGATGCTTTTAACAAACTAAAAATATTATGAGAAAAAATTAGACCATGGTTAAAGTCAAATTAGAAACACTATACCATAATCTAATATATTATAAGCAAATTTAAAACTATATGAGCAAAAATTAGGACTGAGTCTAATATTATTCGAAAAACTAAGTTCTCAAAAATTATATTTACACAACTTCTTAATGGACAAAATCTATACTATAGCTTCAAAAAAGACACATAGGTAAAAACATTTTATAATCATGCATAAAATCATCTTGAGTCATCAATTTGGCCAATATTTTTTTTATTATCGGAAGTATTTTTTTCTAAAGTTGAAGTGTTTGGCCAAGTTTTTAGAAAGAAAAAAGTACTTTTAAATTGAAGTAGAAATTGTTTTAAAAGGTAACTTCTCCTTAAAAGTACTTTTTTGAAATGCTTGACCAAACACTAATTGCTACTCAAAAATACTTTCAATCCAAACATAAATTATTTTTCATCAAAAGCACTTTTTAAAAATACTTTCTAAAATAAACTAATTTTAGAAGTTTGGCCAAATAGCTACAATTTGCAATCAATTAGTAAAATTATATAATTCAATCAACCCTCTCTATAACATCCTCATTTGTTTCAATATTTTTTGATTTTTATAGTGAATTGATGTTATACACCTATAACAACATTTGATGTTTAAATATTTTTTGGTTGTTATAGATACAAATTATTCATAAATTAATTATTTTTTTTCTTTTAATGTTACATATAAAAGATAAGAAACTTATTCAAATATGTATATTTTACTAGTTAAATATTGAGAAAGCTAATACATTATTAATAAATTCATGACTAAAAGTATAAGGATTGACATTTTAAATGTACCTAAAAAATAAAAAATTTCAAGATTGATGGAAAAACTTTGTAATTGTAGCTTGTTTCGTAGATTTTATCCTCTTACTAGCGATATAAAGTTTGAATTGGTTAAAATTCGTGTCTAATTTTTTCAGCAAAAAGGTATCCATTACTTTTCCCTTGAAGACAAAATAAGAGCTTAACAGCTAAATTTTCTATCTAAATATTTTTTGAAATATGTCCAATGAAAAAGATATCATGTGAAAATTTTCAAATATTATATCTTGTGCAAGATAGAAACTTTGTTTAATGAAAAAGATTGTATGCATATTTTTAGAATTATTAGTTGTAATCTTAAAGATTTTATATGGCTGTTATAGAGGGGGTAATTTTACCAAGAGCAATTTGTTATAAATATGGTTATTGGTGTTGTTATTATACATAGAAATCTATTATTGAGAGGTGACCACCAAAGGATGTGGTGCAGTGGATGAGACTGCTCTTCCCTTAACCAGAGCTCTCGAGTTCGAGCCCTGGGTATGGAAAAATCCTTGTGTTTACCTTGAAAATAGTAATTACAATTAGATTTGATTTTATGATTCTAAAAATGCGTGATTTGTTTGTATGCTAGTTGCTAGGCAGTAGATGCTAAGTGTAAGACTATAAATAAGATAAGAGCTTGAAGGCAGTGTGTCAAGTAAACCGAGTGGCTGAGAATCGGGGCCTTGAGCTGGCCTATACGGGGCCTCGAGGTCGAGCTAAGTGCTAGGCTGTGAACGACCGATGAAGGACTAACAGTTCTAAGAGCTTTGATAAGAGCTCTTTATGATCAATAATGGGTAATAAATGAAGAACAATTAATGAAACACAATAAATGTAAGCAATAAATGTAAGTAATAGAATCAAGGGAGAATGTGTTTAAGTTAGAGAACAGAGAATGTTCTTGTATTAAATGTGGTATATTACAAAATGATATGGGTTTCCTTTATATATAAGGGGGAATCCCAACATAGTACAGACATATTTATTACAAGGATATGAGGCTGGTACAACCATTTAATGCTACAGTACGGGCTTGAACTAGCCCAATAGACTTAGTTAGCTTTAATCACGTGCCTTGAAAACTTCCCGTTGGTCCATCATGGCCATCAATTTGCACTGCCTCGAGGTCGATCATTGAGAACCCTCAGGGTCAAACCTCGAGCTGAGCCTCGAGGCTTCACGGGGCGGTCTTACGAAGTGCCATAATGACCTCAAAATCGGACTCTTCGATTTTATCCGTATACAGATAGTCCCCGCGTTTCTTAGAATGAAAATGATAAGAAATGTTCTTGAGTTCTTACCTCTTTGAAGACGTCAGCCCATCAGAGCATTAAATACCATGACTCAAAAGACTGCACAGGGGTCGCTGTCAACACGACTATCGAGAAGCCCACGAACCGCAACTGGTTCGACCTTTCTTCTTCCCAAACGCTGCCCATATGGCTTCTATAAATACCTTAACCATTTTGTCATTCATACTTTTACACCATCTTCAAGTTTCTATAACTAAGTTTACCATCTTCTGCATTTTTCTCCCTTCTGCGCTTGCTTCTTTATTTTCCTTCTCAAAAACCCCTCTCTTTTATAGTCATGGCCAGAACCTCTAGAACGGTACCTCAGAAAGAGGGCACCACTTCCTCATCACGCCCATCCAAGGGCAAGCCAAAAATACCCCCAACTATCGAGCAATGTACCCCTACCCAATTCGATATCGTATCCGATTTTTCTATCAAAAATCCTCCTTTTATACCAGGCCGATGTGAGCACGTGTCTCGGTACATTAGTGTGGTGACCAATGTGAACAGAGTGAAGGAAGACTGCCGATGGGGGGAGGCAGTATTAGTTGAAATCCCCAACCCTGAGGAAAGCATAGTAGACCACAAAGCTGGTTTCCTCAGCGTGTATACATACCCATTTACTCTAGGTCCCGTAGATTCTTTGGATCCTTCTTCCTCGTCGATAGATCCGGTGATTCTCGACTTTTGTCGTGAGTACCGAGTGACACTCGATCAAATCTATCCTTCTTTTTGGAGGATCATTTACACGCTTTGATATTTTTCCAACCAGGTCGAGGGGATGACCTTCACCCTCAATCACTTGGTCAGATTATACAACCCTCGTCTCTTCCGGGTTTTGATCAAGCTTCATCCTCGATCCGCGAGGCTGTTCTTTTTGAGCATCGATGAGGACAAGGATCGAGGGTGGATGAGCAGGTTTGTCTGAGTGAGGACCTCGGACATCATCCTGACTAATAGGATGTCATTCCCGGAGGAATGGAATATGAACCGTAATGCCCCTACCTCGAGCACGATTTATTGCCCTTTCATTCCCTTCTGAAAAATGATCTTCTTTTGATTATGCAGCCACCGCTTGGTACCCCGGCACAATTCAGAACCTATCGGGATGGATCGGATAGTTGGACTCCACTTTCCCTTATATCGAGCGTTCTTGGCGTGACTTGGCCAAAACGCGATGGCAGGCCAAGAACCACAGTATGCCTTTTATTGCTATCTTTACTAGGTTTCCTTATGAGTATCTTTTGTGGTGGTAAGTTTGATGCATCATGCTTTTGTTGGCCTCGGGGATGGAGTGTCAATGAGGCCATCTCCTGATGGTGAGGAAGGGACCTCAAAACCTAGCAAGGGAATGAAGAGGAAGAAAGAGACGTCGGCTGAGTCCCCCAAATCAGAGAAACCTAAAGTTCACAGGCTTCAGACCGATGCCACGGTTTCGATTTTGGCTGTTGCGGCAAGTCCCCATACCAAGGATGAAGGTGATGATGATGAGGATCGCCCTTTGGCACAAAGGGTGAGACGGGGCGCGGATGCTCCACAAGTTGCTCGGCGGAAGGCCGCCAAATCGGGGGTAGTCGATACGAATGTAGACATGTGATTTTTGACACTCCCCAAGATTTTTCATATTTTAGCACGTAAATATTTAATTTAGCCTTAATATAGCTATTTCAACTCAGTTTTACTCTTTTACTTTTATTTTATTACAAGAAAACGAAAATTACAAAATATAGGCTTATTAATATTTTGTAGTCATTTTTTTTAATCTTGAAAAAATACCAAAAAAAAATAGTTTTATTTTAATGGTCACTCTTATTTTAATAATTATTTTTACTTAAATAGAGCTAATTAATGATTTTTATAATATTTTTAGTTAATCAAGCTAATTTTAAACATAGCTAGTCATAAGGGCCCAAGTTTCTAGTCCATTCCTTAAGCTCAATATCCAAATACCCATTAAGCTAATCCTAGGGACCCTTCTAGACTCGTCTTTGGAATAAAAAATAAATAAAAAAGACCCTAAGGACCTAATACACAAAAGACCTGGGGACTAATGAGCAAAAAACACAAAATGTAAACCTAGACCCTACCCCTACAAAAGCTAATGCTATTCAGCCAAAAAGGAGACCCTTGCACAGACAGAAAAAAACGGCGCCTGCTTCAGCTAGAGCAAACAGCTCCCTTCTTCTTCCTCCATTGTTTTCTCAAAATCTCACGCCTAAAAACCTTACGAATCAGCCATTTCCATCCTTTTTGACAAAGGCCAATGCCTGAAAATAGCTACCTAACAAAGAAGGATCAGTGTAATATACAAAGGGAGCAATTGATATACACAAAAAGAAAAAAAAAAGAAAAAACCTAGACTAGGAAAAGCTGACAGCCGCAGGAACGCAGATCTGACCACCGCAGACCAAGGACTCTCCCCCTGGAACCTCATCTTCTTCATCGCACCCTACATGGACCAGCGGTTCGAACAGATTTGTGGACTACACACTAATCTTCTTCATCTCCCAAGAACCTCACCGGAAACCAACCACCGGCGACGCCATTTCCGAACTCCATTAAAACCAGCAGTAAACCAACTTCCTTCACCACCAAAAATTCCAGTCGAACAACCTCCAAAACATCACTATTTCAGTCCGAAATCCAGCCAAAAATGGCAAAAACGCAGCAGCTTTGTATTCTGTCCATTGATCTCATTTTTGGGGTTTAGCTCGAGTTTTTTCCGGTTTGTCGAGGTCTCGTTCGTAGGTCCTCATTTGAGGTCAAAAGCCCAGAAGTAGAAAAAGAAAAGCTAGTTAAAGGTCCATCCCTGTACACTTTCTTCTCGATAAATCCATGTTTTTATTTATTTATTTATTTGTCTTTAATTATATGTGGCATTGTTCTCGATTTATTTAGTTATATGTGCCATCGTTCTTGATTTGTTTGGCCGTTTAATGTGCTGCTTTCAAATGCTTTATTTTAGTTAGTAGTTAGTTGTTTTCCTTTGACTTATTTACTTCATTTGGAATTAGCTTAGCAAATAGTTAAAATATCCAGTAAGTTTTAATTGGATGATTTAGACTTCAAGCATAAGAAATAATCTCGGAAACATGTGATAGTTTCTAATTGAGTTGATTTTTTTTATAAATAAATGGGGTCGTTGAAGTTTATCTTCAAGAATTACATATGAGTCATGTGTTGGGGTTACATAAAAGTGCCAGATTTTAGGCTAAATAGGTTTGAATCGGCTAGGCCCATGGCATAGCTGGCCCATCCTTCCTTTTAATAATATGTCCCTACAATAAAATCCCAAAACTCATGGCCCTAACTTAATTAATTTTAACTCTTTAGAATTCGAGGCGTGCCATTTAGTTGAATTTTTCATGGCCCTCGCAAAAATAGAAAATGCATAGTTGCTTTAGGCGCGCTGTTAAAGAAAAATTACTTTCCTAAACTCGGGTGTGCATTTCATGTGACCCAAATCCAAATCTCGACAACGTTAAATAAATGTGTCGCAGACCGCGGGTGCATTTCATGTGGCGTGGTCCAAAGACGCATTTTAGATAACGTTGAATCTTCCTTAAAATTAATTAAAAGCGGTTAATAGTTTAAAATTACACAATAGGCTAAAACATATATTTAAAATCAGATAATAGGCCATTTTTGATAGTTTAAGCGACCGTTCTAGAAGCACTGAATCCGAGGTTTCCTAACACCTTCCCTCGGGTTAACAGAATTCCTTATTCAGAATTTCTGGTTCGCAGACTTCAAAAAGGAAAGTCGAATTTTTCTCGATTTGGGATTTTAAAATAAACCGGTGATTTGGGACACCAGAAAACAAACTATCCCAAGTGGCGACTCTGAATAAAAAATGAATAAATAATCCCATTTCGAATGATGTCACTTAAATTGGAAAAACTCCCTTATATCCACCTTCGAGTGTGTAAAAAAGGAGGTGTGACAGCTCTGGCGACTCTGCTGGGGATTTTAACCCAGAACTCTGGTTCAGGGTTCAGAATTCGAGCTTAGAATAACTGTTATGATTGGCTTTTATTTGTTATCTGATTATTACATGTTTGAGCCTAATGTGCTAAATGCCGTTTTTTATTGCTTTGATTTTGCTTGAACTATATATAAATTGTTACGAAACCCTTCTTCTCTCCGAGTCTTCTAAATCATCTGGGAAGTCTGCACTTCGTGTGACTTCTTTTCTGTTAGAGTCATGTCCCAATTTTAGAACGAGGTTTGGATAAGTTGCAAAGTCGGTGAAGCTTCTATATTCCCGGTACACTGCCCCCCCTCGGCTCGAGCTGTCCGCTCGGGTAAGCCAAGTCCAGAACAATACACCCAGGTTTTAAACTTAGAATAACAAAGCCTCATGCCGGATCCCAAGTAGGAACGTTTGTTTGCATCATGTGCATCTGACTTTGGGGACTCAACACAGGGGTTGAGTCCGTCTAGGACAGGTGTACCCAAAAATCAAAAGACCATCTTGATGCATCTTACGTGCTACTTGCGTATCTGTCTGTTTCGGCTTGCATGTTGACTGGCTTCTAGAATAGGGAAAAAAAATGAAAAAAAGAGAATAAAGAAAATCAAAAAAAAGGAGAAAGAAGAACAAAGAAACAAAAAGTGAGAGGTAGATATTTAGAAAATTCTGAAAATCTACCAAAATTCTGGAAAAAAAAAGTCATTTCAAAATGAGCCAAAATTTTCAAGTGTCATGTTTTCTTGTTCCGTCAAAACTGGGCGAACTATGCGGGTCTAATTCTCACCGGATGTGAGATAGGTAGGCAAAAACCTCATCGGTTCCGGCCCATAATTTTCAAAAAATTCAAAAATATTTTCCTTTACTTCCTCTCTAGAAAAGTCTTTTTTTTTGAGACACCATTTAAAAAAAATCCAAAAAATATTTTCATTTACTTCTTTCTTTAGAAAGTCATTCTTTTAGACCCCAATTTTAAAAAAAAATACAAAAATATTTTCTTCTAATCTCTCTCAAAATCCAAAAATATTTGTTTGCAAATTCAAAAAAAAAATATTCTCTTTTCTTTTGGAGTATTTCTTTCATAAATTCAGAGTAAAATTCCAAAAAATATTTCCTTTCTTCTTTAGAAGTTTTTCTTTCTAAATTTTCAGAAAAAAAAAGAAAAGAAAAAGAAGTTAAAATTCAAGAAAATATTTTTTTTTCTTTTCTTTAGAAGTCTTTCTTTTCAAAAATCCTTAAAAAAAATTTGAAATTCAAAAATATTTTCTTTCTTCTTTGTAAGTATTTCTTTTGAAAAAAAAAACAAATTCCAAAATCAAAAAAAGAATTAGTTTATTTACTTTATTCATGATCTTTCTGAACTGCGCAAGATCTGATTCATGTTCCCACATGATACGTAGGCAACCCATATCAGGTTCGATCACCATTGAAAAGAAATGAAAAAAATGAAGAAATGAAAAAATATTGATAATGATAAGGACCGACTGAGTCCATTCTAACATGTTTTGTTTTGAATTGTGAAGAAAGTTGAGGTGGTCGGTTTGTGGTAAGCTGAGAACACAAGATCCAAGGAAAAATGATAACTGACATCGAAGCTGTTACAAGTGCTCAAGAGACTCAAGGTCAGAGAGTTCAACAAGAGTCTACTGTGTTTGAGAAAAATAGAATACTGAAACAGCAAATGACCGAAATGTGTCAAGCATGGGCCAGTGGTCAAGGACAGCCTCGTCATGAGTCACAATTTGCTACACAGCAAGAGCAATACCACTCTCTTGAGTACCACTCGTACTCGTTTGATCTTCCTGCAAACATTGAGAAGCCTGCCCGAAATATGGTACATGAAGAAATGACCCAAAGAGTGAAAAGCTTAGAACAACGATTGAAAAACATGCAAGGGTTGGCAGGTCAAAAGAGTGTTGCCTTCAAAAATCTATGTATGTTCCCTGATGTCCATTTGCCGCCTGGTTTCAAGACTCCCAAATTTGAAAAGTATGATGGACATGGAGATCCCATAGCTCACCTGAAAAGGTATTGCAATCAACTGAGAGGTGCGGGAAGAAACGAAGAATTGTTGATGACTTATTTTGGGAAAAGCCTTACGGGAGTAGCCTCCGAATGGTTTATGGATCAAGACACGTCTCGCTGGTATGTCTGGGATGACATGACACAGGCCTTTGTCAAACAGTTCCAATACAACATTGACATTGCCCCAGACCGCAATTCCTTTTCAAACTTGAAGAAGAAACCAATTGAAAGTTTCAGGGAATATGCCATTAAATGGAGAGAGCAAGCGGCCAGAGTTAAGCCACCCATGGATGAGAATGTGTTAATCACTATCTTCCTTCAGGCTCAAGAGCCAGATTATTTTTAAAACATGATGTCCGCAGTGGGTAAATCCTTCTCAGAAGCAATCAAAATGGGGAAAATGATTGAGAATGGTCTTAAGACAAGCAAAATTATAAGTTAAGCAATTCTCAAAGCCGCAACTCAGGCTGTCCCGATTGAATCCGATAATTTTAGTGACAGAATGAGAAGCTCAAAGAAATTATGATGACATCAGGGTCGAGAAGAGGTCCTAGGAGAGCATCTCGAAGGTATGAGCAACCTCATCAGGTTTCCCATGATTCCCCTGAATACTATTATCCACTTCAGAACCCTCAATACTCTGTCGTTGCACCTCAGTATGTTGCCCGACCACCAAGACACCCCAGAAGGCGAGCACCAGCACCGCAAAATCTCCACCAGCCTCCACAAAATTTTCAAATGCCCTATAACCCACATCCAAGCCAGGGGTATAGAAGGGAACAAAGGCTGAAAGATAATTTTACACCAATAGGAGAGTCCTATGCAAGCTTGTTTGAGAAATTAAAGTAGTATGACATGATTGCACCTATTCCTTCAAATCATGTGGACCCACGTGCAAGGATCTTTGACCCTTCTAAAAGGTGTGAATACCATTCCAATGCCCAGGGGCACGATGTTGAAAGCTGTCGGGATTTGAAAAGAGAAATAGAAAGGATGATCCAGGAAAAACTAATTGAAATTGGAGAAGACCCTGGTGATTCTAATGAGCATATGGGTGGCTAAATGTCAAGCTTGGAAATTGAAAAGTCATTCTCTCCCCACCTGGAAGGAATCTTGGTAGCTTGTTTTGATGTTTTTTCTATTATCTGGGTTATTTCAGGGTTATGATCCAGATTTTATTTGTTTTTATTGAGTCAAACCCTTCTATCCCTCTATTCTGTTTGTGTGAGTCTTGTCTGTCTATGTTGTTGCTATTTTCATTAGCCGAGTTATTTTAGGGTTCTAACTCGGATTTTAGGTTGTTTGTCTTATTTTTTACTCAATGAAATACAGTTTGTCCTTTGTGTCTTTCCCTGCTTAGTTCCCTTCCCGCTAGTTCTAATGACATGACATGCATGCGAAAATTTTGGCCAGATCTTAGAAACTGATTTAATCTGGAATTGGATAACAAACAAAAAAAAGAAAAAAAACACTTTTGAGGATGAATAAAGAGTTGAAGTACTTTGGAACTATGATCGAGTAAAATTCACCTTCAAATCATTGTGAAGATCGGGCTTGAGGAAGAATCAATTGAAGTTTGTTGGAAAGTTTGACATTAAGGGATGGAAAATGTCTTGTGACCACGACACACCAAGAAGACAACCATGTTTGTCAATGCTGGGATCGCGAAAAGATAACATGATTGGCATTCTCGAGGCTAGGAGGCCTTTTTTCCGCTACCCAAACACTATATATCCTTTGCCACCCCTTTGAGCATGTGTTATTTTCTTTTGCTACCCTCTTTTGGAATCAAGCTTAGAGTCGGAAAAAAATGAATGAAAAATGAAAAAAAAAGAGAAAAAAGAGAAAAAAGAAAAAAAAAAGAGTCCATGTTCCAAGAGTACAAACTAGGGCAATTCTTAGAAAGTTCAAGAAAATAAAATGAAGAAGAAAAGAATTGTCAAAGGTCTATGCCCTCAAAAAATAGAAGCTGGGGCAACTTGTTTTGAAAACAAAAAGATAGAAAAAAGAAAAAGAAAATAAAAATAAAACAGAAAGAAAAATGAAAAAAATTAGTTAGATCAGATGTTTGAACTACGTTCGACCTGATTCCTTAAAAAAAAGATACGTAGGCAGCCTCACGGTTCGGTCCAACTAAATAAGAATTTAAAAGAAAAAATAATTCAAAAACAAATCCCAAAAAATCCCCAATAGCTGAAATTGGGGCAGATATTTTATTTCACTTTTGAAAGAGTCGATTCCAAGAGTTGTAAGTCTATAACCCCATCATTTTGAGTCTACTTTGAGCCTTCATACCGACCTTTCTTTCCAACCCTATCCAAAAACCTTCCCAATAAGACCTCTCGGTAAGCCTTCAAGAATATTAAGAGAAGCATGCAATGAGCAACGGTTGTCATGCGACATAGAACACTGTCAAGTTGCTCACCAAGAAAGAAGGAGAAAGAAAAAGAAAAGAAAAAGAAAAATGAGAGAGTCTTACTAGTGAAACCCCCCACGGGCACTGTAAGGCGAATGTAAGCAAAGATGAACAAATGAGAGAGACTTATTGGTGAAAACCCCTCGGGGCACCACTAGTCGAAAGTGAGTCGTGAAGATGATGCGAAAGATTGACACGAACAAGCCCGACTTCAAAGGTCATAAGAATGACAAAAGGGAAGATTGGATTAGTTTAATAGATCAGGCCGTTGAGTCCAAAATGCATGTCATGACCATTAAGACTAGTTATTGAAAAAAAAAAGAGAAAAAAGGAAGAAAAAACTCTTCCTTCTGTCCTTACGACAGGGGGCATTTCTTGTTAATATTCGTTTATTTGCATCATTGTGTCCTTCACTCTGAGTCAGTCCTTGTCAAAACAAGTAAGAAAAGATTTCAAAATCTGCTACCAGCTTTTCAGTTGCACAAAGTAAATTTGGCCAGCACAATCAATTGTTACAGTCAACATGCCTTAAGGATTCATGCAAAAGCTCCTCCCCAAGACTCTTGTCTGCCTACTTGGCACAATCAAAGATAACTTGTGATTCTCTCTGACAGACAAATTGTTCAAAAACCAGGAAGTCATTCAAAGATATCGGAAAATGTCACCTAAGGAAAGATCTCCAGTTGGGATAAGGTTGATTGAGCCATAAATACAAATGGTACTAAGTGTGAAACAATTAGGGTTGATGCAGAGCAAAAGTCTCTTGAAGCCGACTTAAGCTGATTGAGCAGAAGCCAAGCTGTGCAAGATTCAAGGCCACAAACCGACCACCATTTTCAAAACTGACAATTTTTTCTTTGTATGAAACAGGAACAAAGCGGTGCAAGGAAAGTGATTCAAAAAGAGAAAAAAAAAAGAAAAAAACAAAAAAAAACAAAAAAAAAGAGAAGAGAAAAGGACCTAGTCTGATGACTTTTCTCCTAGGATCAAAATCTTAGTCTGATGAATTTTTCTCCTAAGATAGAAGACCTAGTCTGATGAATTTTCTCCCAGGATAGATGTCTTAGTCTGATGAATTTTTCTCCTAAGATACAAAACCTAGTCTGATGAATTTTCTCCTAGGATAAACGTCTTAGTCTGATGAATCTTTCTCCTAAGATAACAAAAAGAGGACCTAGTCTGATGAACTTTCTCCAAAGATCAAAATCTTAGTCTGATGAATTTTTCTCCTAAGATAGAAGACCTGTCTGATGAATTTTCTCCTAGGATTAACGTCTTAGTCGGATGAATCTTTCTCCTAAGATACCAAAAAAAACAAAAAAAAAGAAGAGAAAAAGGACCTAGTCTGATGAATTTTCTCCTAGGATTAACGTCTTAGTCTGATGAATCTTTCTCCTAAGATAGAAAACCTAGTCTGACGAATTTTCTCCTTGTATATTTTGAAAAAAAAAAAGGAAGTCTGGATTTGAAAAAAAAAGGGTCAATTTTTAGTTTTCTTAAGTTATCAATGTTTAGTTTTCTTGAAATCAGGGGTACCACCTGGAGAATAGGGTCAGTCTTTACTTTAGTCAAGCTTAGTTTATAGTTTTCCCAGTTTATTCTTTAGTTTACTCTCATCATTGCATCAATAGTACAAGTGATTTATAATTTTGCTAACAACTCACAAATCTTCCTAGTGCAAACTGGGGCAGAAAAAATTTCTTTTATTTTGTCTGTTTGTTTGTAATATGGCGCCAAAGGGAAAGCAGTTTCAAAGGAAGATAGTTCAAGTTTCAAGGAAAAGTAGTTTCGAAGGAAGACAGTTCAAGTTTCAAGGGAAAACAGTTCAAGGTGCAAGGGAAAACAGTGTCAAGTAACAAGAGAAGACGGTTCAAGTTCAGCAATCAGGCGCCTGCCTGAAAAATAAGAGAATTCAACTCAGAATGCAATACAGGTCAGCAACAAAAGAAGCTTGCGTCAAGAATGCGAGTCAGCAGTCCGAGATGATCAACAGAAGTTAATCGCAATCCAGAATAAAAAAAAGAAAGACAAGAAGTGAATCCAAATGTAGAAGTTAATGAAAGATGTGAGCTGCTCAAGACATGGTTGAGGTCACAAGCTCTGCATGTCCCGTCTTGATTTGAAAAGCTGAAGAAGATTGAACCAACACCTGCAGCTAACAAGCATCAAGATTCAGATCAGAGTCCGCATGAAGAACCAACCAAGACTCAAGATTAAGTTTCAGAAAAGTCATAGAGAGGAATCTTGTAACTCATAGCTGATATGTTTAGTTAGTCTTTTACATTTTTGATTTTGATGTAATAACGGGACTGCGGACCGGAACCTCGACGGCACCTCAATCGGCTCTCCACCTCGGCACACTCCATCATCTCACTCACATCTGAACTACACGTGGCCTGATTCCTTTATAGCCAAGGATATGTAGGCATCTCAGATACCAGGGCTCGGTTACATTTCCCTTTTCTCTTAGTTTTAGTCTCTCCAAATAAGGGTCGGGTCAAAAAACCTGTCTAGTCGTTCTTTGTCTGAAAATACTTCGTCTTTCCAGTCAAAGAGGGAAATCACATGCTTATAAGACGTATTTAGTATCATTGTCAAAGTAATTGTATTAGATTATTTTTATCCCTTCCGTTACTTTATCGTTCCCGTCGTAGGATCACTACCACGCCGGTGTAAATCCGGCGACCTCTCACCGGATACAGGTAAGTCCCCCCCCTCTGGTTCTCTATATCTTTCTCTTCTCATCCTTTTCTTCTCTCTCTTCCTCCATCCCCTCCTCTCCCTCTTCTAAACTGGTCAGATATGCCCCTACTTCCCGTCTCTTTCTCCTTTCTCTGTTTCTTCAGTTACCTCACTTCTAAGGTAAGCACATCAATAGTTCACACATTTTCACAACATTAAATCTCAAGAAAGTTACATCTATTGTAGAATATTGTAAGAACTTTTAATTTCTGCTCTTTTTGGCTGTTTTTTTAAATCTTTGTATGTATATAAATCTTGGGTTTCTTCCAATTTTTGTTTAATTTTGAAAAGAAGGTGCGGCCTATTTTAAAAGAATGTTTTTTTCCCTTTTCTTCCATTTTGTTCAAGATTCTTTGAATTTGTTAAAGCTCCAACGTGTTCAATCCTTATCCTTTTTTTCCAAGAATCGAATTGGGGTATCTGTTAAAACAACCAATGATTTGATTTTTATTTATTTATTCTTTTCATTGTGTGCAATTAAATTTTTGTTCCTTACCGTCCATATACTGTATAAACATTGTGTCTGTTGAAGCCTAGCTTCATTTCCCTTATTATTGTCAGGGCTACACCAGTGGTAGCGGTGACAACCCTTTTTGGTTTTTGGATCGGAGTATTTGCTGTATTTTTCAGGGAAATTCTCCAAGTTGTTAGAGACAAGTTGGGCCCACGAGCACTAGCAAAGAAGAGCAACCTGGACGAGCGTCAGCAAAGAGCGGTGGGTAGCGGTGAGTTAGCGTGCAACTACATCGAGTACAACAATTCAACACAGGTTTGGTCCTCGGGACTTGGTACCTCCCGTTCTACTGTTCCCCCTTTGGTGTTAGCTAAATTGTTGTTACTTTAGTTCGCAATAGTTCGATCATTCAACTAGTGTACTTGCAGTTACGTGTTTCCTCTAGTTTGACTCGTTGTCCGTTGAGCACTAGCGACTATTCTTTAGATTTGTCGTAGGAGTAGTAGCTGCAGTCGGGAATGATAGATTAAGGGCATGTCCGCGGATGGGGCAGAGTGGGGGGCCGGGTTCAGGGAGTGGGACGAGAGGCAGGGGAGGTATGGGGTCAAAGGAGCATATAGGTTGAGAATCGGGACATGGAACATAGGTTCGCTAACGAGTAAGTCTATAGAGTTGGCGAAGATCCTTCAGAAGAGGAAGATTAATATAGTGTGTGTCCAGGAGACTAGGTGGGTCGAAACGAGGGCGGTAAACGCGGATGGGTATAAGTTGTGGTACTCTGGAGTCATGGGGGGTAAGAATGGAGTGGGGATTCTGGTTGATAGCCATCTTAGAGAGTCGGTGGTAGAGGTCAGACGGGTGAATGATAGACTAATGACTATTAAATTGGTGGTGGGTGAGTGTACTTTAAATAATCTTAGTGTGTACGCGCCGCAAGTAGGCTTGGATGAGGAGATTAAAAGGCGCTTTTGGGAGGGGTTGGACGACATCGTTTGTAGTATTCCGCCTTCCGAGAGGTTATTCATAGGAGGAGATTTTAATGGTCATATTGGATCGTCTGCAGGTGGTTATACTGAGGTACATGGCGGCTTTGGTTTCGGGGAGCAAAATGGAGGGGGCACTTTGCTGTTGGACTTTGCCAAGGCATTCGATCTAGCGATTGCGAACTCAAGTTTTCCAAAGCGGGAGGAGTATTTGGTTACTTACCAAAACTCGGTAGCGAAGACTCAGATTTGACTATCTCCTCCTCAGAAGAGGTGATAGAAGGTGGTGCGTGGATTGCAAAGTTATCCCGGGTGAGACCCTTGCAACACAACATAGGCTTTTGGTGATGGACTTTGGCATTATGATAAGGAGGAAGAAGAGGTCAATACGAGGCCGCCCGAGGATTAGGTGGGGTGCCTTGACTAAGGATAAAGCTCAGGAGTTGGAAGGAAAGTTATCGGAAATGGGAGCCTGGAGAAGTAGTGGGGACGCAAACACTATGTGGTCGACGACGACAGACTGTATAAGGAAGGCGGCGAGAGATGTATTGGGGTTAGCTTCTGGCCGCGCCGGTGGCCATAAAGAAGACTGGTGGTGGAATGCAATTGTCCAAAGTAAAGTGGAAGCGAAGAAGGCAGCTTACCTGCGGTTAGTAGGGAGCACTGGCGAGGAGGAGAAGAGAGCGAATAGGGAGAGATATAAGGTAGCTAGAAAGGAGGCGAAAATGGCAGTAACGGAGGCTAAGACGGCAGCGTTTTCTCGTTTGTATGAGGAACTAGGAAACAAAGGCGGGGAGAAGAGGTTATTCCGACTCGCTAAGCTAAGAGAGAGGGCGTCACGGGATTTGGACCAGGTAAGGTGCATAAAAGATGAGGACGACAAAGTTTTGATGAGGGATGACCAGATTAAGAGGAGATGACATACCTACTTTCATAAACTTCTAAATGAAGAAGGGGATCAGGATATTATACTAGGAGGATTGAGGAACGCAGACATCCACCATGAATTAAGCTACTGTAGGGGCATTGAGGTCGATGAGGTCATCGAGGCAATGCGTAAGATGGGGGGGGGGCAGAGCTACCGGGCCAGACGAAATTCCGGTTGAACTTTGGATGTGTGTGGGTAGAGCAGGATTGGAATGACTTACTGGGTTGTATAATGTGATACTCAAGACTAATAGGATGCCTGAAGAGTGGATGTGGAGTACAATGATTCTGTTGTATAAGAACAAAGGCGATATCCAGAGCTGTAACAACTATAGAGGTATCAAATTACTGAGTCATACCATAAAAGTCTGGTAGAGAGTGGTAGAGATGAGAGTGCGAAGGACGGTGTCTATCTCAGACAACCAGTTCGGGTTTATACCGGGGCGATCTACCGCAGAAGCTATCCATCTTATTAGGAGGATGGCAGAACAGTACAGGGATAAGAAGAAGGATCTCCCCACGGTGTTTATTGATCTAGAGAAAGCATACGACAGGGTTCCTAGGGAGGTCTTATAGAGCTGCTTAGAGGCTAAAGGGGTTCCGGTAGCCTACATTAGGGTGATTAGAGACATGTATGAAGGAGCTAAAACTCGGGTTAGGATAGTAGGAGGCGATTCTGAGCATTTTCCAGTTGTTATGGGGTTGCACCAAGGGTTTGCACTCAGCCCTTTCCTATTTGCCCTGGTGATGGATGCCATAACGCATCATATCCAAGGGGAGGTGCCATGGTGCATGCTATTTGTTGATGATATAGTCCTAATTGATGAGACACGTCGCGGCGTCAACGAAAGGCTAGAGGTTTGGAGACATGCCCTTGAGTCTAAAGGTTTCAGGTTGAGCAGGACGAAGACGGAATACCTCGAGTGCAAATTTGGGGCTGAGCCGACGAAAGCAGGTGTGGAAGTGAGGCTTGACTCTCAAATCATCCCTAAGAGGAGTAGTTTCAAGTACCTTGGGTCAGTTATTCAGGGGATCGGGGAGATCGACGAGGATGTCACACACCGTATAGGGGTGGGTTGGATGAAGTGGAGGTTAGCGACGGGGGTCCTGTGTGACAAGAAAGTTCCACCGTTACTAAAAGGTAAGTTTTATAAAGCAGTGGTTAGGCCTGCAATACTGTATGGGACTGAGTGTTAGCCGGTTAAGAACTCACACACCTAGAAGATGAAAGTAGCAGAGATGAGGATGTTGAGGTGGATGTGCGGGCATACAAGGATGAATAAGATTAGGAATGAAGATATTCGAGAGAAGGTGGGTGTGGCCCCCATAGAGGACAAGATGCGGGAAGCAAGACTCAGATGGTTCGGGCACATTCAGAGGAGGAGCACTGATGCACCGGTGAGAAGGTGTGAGTGACTGGCTGTGGTGGGCATGAGAAGAGGTAGAGGGAGACCTAAGAAGTATTAGGGAGAGGTGATAAGGCAGGACTTAACACGTCTTAGGATTACTGATGACATGGCCCTTGATAGGGGATTGTGGAGGTCGAGCATTAAAGTTGTAGGTTAGGGGGAAGCTGTGGATGTTTCTACAGCGCACTAGAGTGTGACTAGCTAGTTATGAGGTAATCTTAGAATGTTACTGATCAGCTATCGATACAGGGAGTTATTTTTTGGATATTAGTATACCTTTCATCTATTTCGTATTTCCTATATTTCTTATATTGCTGCTATTTTGTTATTTTATGTTATGGTGTGCACTGTATGTTATTTTTAGTATGAGTCTATTAATAGTACTAACTTATCGTCTCTTGTTGATGTCTTAAGCCGAGGGTCTCCTGAAAACAGCCTCTCTGCCCCCCGGGGTAGGGGTAAGGTCTGCGTACATATTACCCTCCCCAGACCCCACTTGTGGGATTATACTGGGTTGTTGTTGTTGTTTCCAGTCAAAGAGGGGCAGTTGTAGACATGTGATTTTTGACCCTCCCCAAGATTTTTCATATTTTAGCATGTAAATATTTAATTTAGGCCTAATATAGCTATTTCAACTCAGTTTTACTCTTTTACTTTTATTTTATTACAAGAAAACGAAAATTACAAAAAATAGGCTTATTAATATTTTGTAGTCATTTGTTTTAATCTTGAAAAAATACCAAAAAAAAAAATTTATTTTAATGGTCAATCTTATTTTAATAATTATTTTTACTTAAGTAGAGCTAATTAATATTTTTGATAATATTTTTAGTTAATCAAGCTAATTTTAAACATAGCTAGTCATAAGGGCCCATGTTTCTAGCCCATTCCTTAAGCTCAATATCCAAATACCCATTAAGCTAATCCTAGGGACCCTTCTAGACTCGTCTTTGGAATAAAAAATAAATAAAAAAGACCCTAAGGACCTAATACACAAAAGACATGGGGACTAATGAGCAAAAAATACAAAATATAAACCTAGACCCTACCCCTACAAAAGCTAACGCTAATCGGCCAAAAAGGAGACCCTTGCACAGACAGAAAAAAATGGCGCCTGCTTCAGCTGGAGCAAACAACTCCCTTCTTCTTCCTCCATTGTTTTCTCAAAATCTCACGCCTAAAAACCTTACGAATCAGCCAATTCCATCATTTTTGACAAAGGCCAACACCTGAAAATAGCTACCTAACAAAGAAGGATTAGTGTAATAACAAAGGGAGTAGCTGATATACACAAAAAGAAAAAAAAAAGAAAAAAAAAACTAGACTAGGAAAAGCTGACAGCCGCAGGAACGCAGATCTGACCACCGCAGACTAAGGACTCCCCCCCTGGAACCTCAACTTCTTCGTCGCACCCCACACGGACCAGCGGTTCGAACAGATTTGTGGACTACACTCTAATCTTCTTCATCTCCCAAGAACCTCACCGGAAACCAACCACCGGCGACGCCATTTCTGAACTCCATTAAAACCATTAGTAAACCAACTTCCTTCACCACCAAAAATTCCAGTCGAACAACCTCCAAAACATTACTATTTCAGTCCGAAATCCAGCCAAAAATGGCAAAAACGCAGCAGCTTTGTATTTTGTCCATTGATCTTATTTTTGGGGTTTAGCTCGAGTTTTTTCCGGTTTGTCGAGGTCTTGTTCGTAGGTCCTCATTTGAGGTCAAAAGCCCAGAAGTAGAAAAAGAAAAGCTAGTTAAAGGTCCATCCCTGTACACTTTCTTCTCGATAAATCCATGTTTTTATTTATTTATTTATTTGTCTTTAATTATATGTGGCATTGTTCTCGATTTATTTAGTTATATGTGCCATCGTTCTTGATTTGTTTGGCCGTTTAATGTGCTGCTTTCAAATGCTTTATTTTAGTTAGTAGTTAGTTGTTTTCCTTTGACTTATTTACTTCATTTGGAATTAGCTTAGCAAATAGTTAAAATATCCAGTAAGTTTTAATTGGATGATTTAGACTTCAAGCATAAGAAATAATCTCGGAAACATGTGATAGTTTCTAATTGAGTTGATTTTTTTTATAAATAAATGGGGTCGTTGAAGTTTATCTTCAAGAATTACATATGAGTCATGTGTTGGGGTTACATAAAAGTGCCAGATTTTAGGCTAAATAGGTTTGAATCGGCTAGGCCCATGGCATAGCTGGTCCATCCTTCCTTTTAATAATATGTCCCCACAATAAAATCCCAAAACTCATAGCCCTCACTTAATTAATTTTAACTCTTTAGAATTTGAGGCGTGCCATTTAGTTGAATTTTCCATGGCCCTCGCAAAAATAGAAAATGCGTAGTTGCTTTAGGCGCGCTATTAAAGAAAAATTACTTTCCTAAACTCGGGTGTGCATTTCATGTGACCCAAATCTAAATCTCGACAACGTTAAATAAATGTGTCGCGGACCGCGGGTGCATTTCATGTGGCGTGGTCCAAAGACGTGTTTTAGATAACATTGAATCTTCCTTAAAATTAATTAAAAGCGGTTAATAGTTTAAAATTACACAATAGGCTAAAGCATGTATTTAAAATCAGATAATAGGCCATTTATGATAGTTTAAGTGACCGTGCTAGAACCACAAAATCCAGGGGTGCCTAACACCTTCCCTCCGGTTAACATAATTCCTTATTCAGAATTTCTGGTTCGCAGACTTCAAAAAGGAAAGTCGAATTTTCCTCGATTTGGGATTTTAAAATAAACCGGTGACTTGGGACACCAGAAAACAAACTATCCCAAGTGGCGACTCTGAATAAAAAATGAATAAATAATCCCATTTCGAATGATGTCACTTAAATTGGAAAAACTCCCTTATATCCACATTCGAGTGTGTAAAAAAGGAGGTGTGACAACGAACCAAACCCGTGCTGAGGAGACCCTCGAGGAAGGTTCGGGCATAGTCCCCGAGTTTCAAGTCAAACATGGTACAGTCCGTACCGATGAACCCGCGGCTGGTGATTTCGGAGGGCCTGAACCCGAAGTTTTTCGGGTGCAAGATGAGACCCTTAGAGAAATTAATGCTCTGGGTGGCCTTAATTTGGTCCCTTCGTACTCACTGGGGGAAATCAGGGATGCACAGGACCCGGATACCGCCGATGTGGGGCCTCTCATGGAGGGGAAGATATGCTCGGAGACCTCTTCGACGGAGTTGATGAAAACATTAATCTTGATGCTCCCATTGCTCTCGAGGAGGCGGAGAGGCTTCAGCAGCAGGTGATACTCTTGACATATCATTTGTGTTTTAAATCTTTGTTCTTGACTTTCTAACTTTTCTGTGTTGTGCTAGGCTAAGAAAATGTATGACCATACAATTTCTAGGCTTCAAGATGAGTTTCATGCTGCAGAAAGGAGATCGAAAAGCTCACCTAGGTGCTGAAGAAGTAGGAGGCCTCTTTTGCCCAAAAGGGGGAGGAGTTAAGCGGGCTTCGGGCGAGTTTGAAGGGAGTGCGCCATGAAAGGGCTGGCCTTGCTGAGCAGGTTACATGGCATCCATGAACTCACCTTTTTATTCTTATAATTCGATTCTCACCAACTTGTTTTGCCTTTGTAGATTGGGCAAAAGGATACCCTGGTGGGGCAACTTCAGGAAGAGGTTGCAGCCAAGAATGCGGAGATCCTCGAGCTGAGAGGGAAAAATGAGGTCGTGACCTCGGAGAGAGACCTTTTGCGGTGGAGCTGGCATCGATCCATGGTCTTCTTCGGAGTGCTCAGAAGGAGGCTACTGCACTATCTTTGGCCAAGTCTGAGGCCAAAGAAAATGCGTCTTCATACATGAAAGATGCAGCCACCGCAAATGATCGGGCTAGAGAGATATTGAAGAAGGCCAAGCAGAAGATGACTCGGGCCGTTGCTTATGCTCGTTCGCAAGCAAGTAGGTAGTCTCTCGAGGAAGCAAGCACCAAAGACACTGATCTCTCAGCTGAAATTGAGGAAGCCCGAATCTTGGAGGATGAATCGGCATTTTTAGCCACTTCGGGCGAGGGTTCCGGAGATGATCCAGAGAGTAGTGAGGGTGAAAAATAGACTCACATCGTCTTCCCCATTTCTTTTTTGTGCATGAATTTCTCGGGGGGAAAGGTTTTGTAAAGACCCCCCTTTGTAAATATATTTTTTGAGAATGTAAAAGATTTTTTTGCTTCAAGTCTTTGAGTTTCATACTTCAGTGTTTACGCGAAGTTAGCCTTTGAACATTGATGTTGGCTCTTCGGAGCCCATACTTGGAGTAATCGGGGCCCTTGATATCGGGCACCATCTCGAGATTAGGTCGATAGCTTTTTTAGAGTCGTTGCTTGTAGTAATAGAAGTCCTGAGGGTCTCAATGGCTCCTGAGCATCGTATGACAATGTCATTTATGTGACACAGTTGCAAAGTGACTGGGGTGGCCCCACCGGTACACTTCCTCAAAATTGGTGCTAACATGGTCAGAATTAATTGGCCTCCAGGATAGGCGAACAGGCGTTGCTTGCTCTTATATGCATTTGCTTGTTTCTTATCTGGGGACTCCGCTACTTTGAATAACTATCCCTTTCATAGAGCTCTTATTTTTTGCGCCAGTTCTCTTAACATTTAAAATCAAAGCTTTCGCCCAAGTCTTCATCTTCCTTTTCTTTATTTTACCATAGCCATGGCTGCTACGTCCAAATCTATTCACCAAGGAGAGGAGAATTCCGCCTCTATTTCGCTCTCGGCCAGTGGTACACCGCCAATGTCTGGTGAGCTAACTTTGAGGTGCTTTGTCTCGAGGAGGGACTTTGCGTTAGAGAGACCTCCCAATGTTCAGGTCCATCAGGAGCATGCATCGAGGTTTATCTCCTCAATAGGGGAGGAACACCTCGAGGCAGTTAGAAAAGACTGTGGATGGGGAGAAAAAGGTGGTACGGCAGGTACCTTCCCTGGAAGAGAGCATCATGGCTCATGTCGAGGGGTTTTTGAACGTATATACGTACCCCTTTACATTGGGCCCTATCGATAGGGTCGTGCTCAAATTTTGTAGTAGATATCAGGTTACCCTAGCATAGGTTCACCCATCGTTTTGGAGGATAGTGTTGATGATAAGGTATTTTGCAGATAAAACCGGCTCGAGTTCACCCTCAGCCATCTTATTAGATTATACCGGCCTTTGCAGTACCAAGGCCTGATTACTTTGCGATGTCGATCCACCCGGCCCTTTGTTGCCAGCAATGAAGAAGACGCGGACCGAGGGTGGATGAGTCGATTCGTCCGAGTATGGACCGTTGATATTATCCCCGCAAAGTTCCTCCTATTTCCTGAGAAATGGAATTTTGCACGTAAGTGGTACACTTATGTTCTTATTATTTTTGTTCATAGTGGAGGAAGATTCTATAAAGATGTTTTCTTCTTTTTTGCAACAATCCCGTGGATGCCATACGAGGTTCCTGGCCTGGCGGATTGGTCTCGCAAACTGGCAACTTGCTCGACTTACGATGAGCGTACGTGGCAAGATCTTTCCAAGGGTAGATGGGAGGCAAAACACCACGGTACGTGCTATGTGGCTTGTTTTCTTTGAAAGGTACTTTCTTTTATATGTACTAACTCCGTCACCGCAGGCATTGGAGAATTTTCTGAGATGAGGTCGTGTCCCATCGGGGAGGAGGAAGGATCATCGACTTCTGGGTCGAGGACTGATAACAAACGGAAGGAGTCCTCGAAGGACGAGGGTTCTCATAGTGAGGCAAGCCCTACTCAGAGGCTCAAAGGAGATGTATCATCTGGGCATGCGGCATCTGAGGCTTCTAGCCTCGGAAAAATGGTTCCTCCTTTACCGTCGTCTTCCCTTCCCGTCAAAGGTACTTCTAGGGATACAAGTGTTCAGCCGTCATCCTCGCCTCATGTTGAAGGTACTTCGAGGGATGTTCGAAACTAGGGGCGGCCTAAATCAAGTAGGGTCTCAAGCGACCATGTCCCTACCGAGATCGGTTCAACTATGCCGGTAAGGCCAGGCCAGTAGATGCACGCTCAACCTTTGAGGAGGCTCAGCGGCTTCGTTTTTTGGTGAGCTTTGGTTGACTTTGTTAGTTTTTTAATTTTACATTTTCGTTTTCTCATTGAGCTTCTTTTTCATAGGCCATTGACAAGCTCAAGTCCGAGCTGCTCTGCTGTGAAGCCAGGTTGAGGAAAGCCTTGGATGGGGAGAAATCCCTCAGGCTTCTTTGTGATAAAAAGGGAAAAGAGTTGACGCACCTTCGGTACGAGGCGAATCGAAGCCTGAACTATGAAAGCCACCTTGAGAAACAGGTAACCCTTGCTCTGAGGGAATGCATGCTTCTTCTTCTATCCTCAGAGATTAATATTTTGATACTTCAGTTGCAGAGCAAGATAGAGGATCTGGAGTGCCTTTGGGGTGAGGTTGGCCAAGCCAAGTATGAATGTAACGAACTAAGGGCTCAGATAGATGCCCATATTGCGGCCAAGAAGAATGCTTTGGCCAAGGTTTCCGCCCTAGAGGTGCAGCTCCGGAACGTCCGTGACAACAGCTCGGTTTAGACGAGCAAGATTGCAAGGCTCGAGTCCGACCTTTTGGAGATGAAGGTCAAGATCGTGGACGCCCGGGCTGAAGCTGAAGAGATTCAGGCTAAGGCCGACATGAAAGTGGCCGTCTATTTAAAATATGTTGCCGAAGCTCGGGCTGAGTTGAGATGTGCTTCCGATCGAGAGAGTAGAAGCAATGAATATGTCCAGTGCAAATCTCAGAGGGAAACCCTCGAAGAGATTCACACTAGGGGCGTCGATCTCTCGGAAGAGATAGCGCATGCCAAGGCGGATGAAGACGACGCGAAATTCCTCATATATGGTGCCGAAGATAATGGAGAAGAGACCGATAGGGCCGCAGTCCCCAAGGGGAAAATAGACTAGGCTTTTTTCTTTTTGATTCTTTGTATAGTATTTTTAGAAAACTTTGTAAATGGAGCTTTTGTATTTTTTCACGTATACGTATAAAAGGAAACCTTTCGATTTCATCTTTAATGCATTTCCCTCTATTTGTGCACGTCTTTCTTTGTTTTGAATTTATATGTTTGTCGATGATTGTCCAGGTGAACTGGACTTCGAGGTGAAACCCTTAGGTTTGCAAATCGACCTTGAGGCTTGTTGGGCTGGCTCGTAGGCTCTTACGCATATGCCTTTAGGCATTTTTAGTTGACTGTTTCGGGCTTAGTCTTCGAGTCGGATTTCGACTCGAGCTTATTGACCCTTAAGTTTTCAAAATTTAAGCTGGCTCTTAGGCTCTTACACGTTGGGTCGGTACGACCTCTAATGTAAGCTGACATCTGGGCTCTTACGCGTTGGGTCGATACGACCTCTAATGTAAGCTGGCATCTGGGCTCTTACGCGTTGGGTCGGTACGACATCTTAATATAGGCTGGCATTTGGGCTCTTACACGTTGGTCGGTATGACCTTTTATACAGGCTTTATTTTTCCCTCGTTAAAGACTTTTTTGAAATTTTTTTGTTCGCCCGACTCTTTGATGGTTCGATAAGAACCTCGATTATGAGCCGTTATGCATCGACAAAGGAGCACCTCAGAAGGTTTCACTCGATGGCTGAATTGTTTCGAAGCCAGTTTTTTGGAGCTGACATGATCGAAGCTCTTTTGTTTATGCTGAGGGTAGCCTCATTAACCGGTTCTTTTCGAAGTATTTTTGAAGTAATTTGAAGGCCTATGATTTTATAGCGGTGGTCAGGCGTCCCCGAGTCATGTGAGTTTATCCAGAGCCTTGTGACCGTAGTCATTGCATTTGGCTGTAGCCTTTCAGTCCCCGAGTGAAGGAGTTTCGGCATTTACATCGAGGGTATGCCCTTTTAAGGTTCTTGCAAGTTCGATTTTATAACCTTAACTTTAAGATCGGGATTTATGCCTTTTGTAAGTTCTTATAATTTTTAACATTCCTTGCTTGAGGTCTTACAGATTTGGTTACTTGGTACAAGTGTAACTCATGTGTTGCTTGAGGTCTTACAGTTTTGGCGGTGCCTTATAGAGGTTTTATACTATTGATAATGCCTCGTGGAGGTCTTACATTTTCTAGTATTGCCATATGGAGGTCTTTCGGGCTCGAGGTTGCTCGTTGGGGGTCTTACGGCCTTGAGTTTCTGATAGCTCGATGGGATGTCAGTCGACGACAGTCCCCGAGACGTCAAAAATTTCTTGGCTCTAGAGTCGTTCTTTGTAAACTTGGTGTTGCCTCATCGAGGGCTTACGAGTCCGAAGTTTCCGACCCGAAGGTCATATGGCTTTATGTTTTTGATGTCAGTCCCCGAGTGTTCGGGAGACTTTTTGGCTCTAGAGTCGTTTCTCGTAAAAGTAGCATACTTCTTTGAAGTGCAAAGCGTTTTGATGGAGGGAAAATATTCTTTGATTACTTGGTACAAGTATACATGTTTTCGTCGTCAAGGGTTCAATTATTCTATGCGGGCACGGTTCATTCGACTGTTTGGCCCGATATATCATTTTCCTATCGAGACCCTTTTTGGCTTATCTTGACTTCTTCGGGAAGGTGGTATTTTGGGGGGATGCCCCTCCAGTGTTCGAGGTTGATTGAAGAGAAGCCTTGAATACTTGTTAAGTTCTCCTTAGGTAGCATATAGATGTTGCCTCGTTAAAAACCTTGCCGGTAAAACCCTTCTTGGGATAAAATCCGACCAAAGGAAAAGAGTGCATTGTATGTTTTGGAACCTAAGGTGTTCAAGCTAGACATCGCTTCAACTGTTTTGATCGGACACCTGCACAAAGGTTAGTGTAAGGTGTAAATAAAAAGGGAGACAATTATACCTTAGTGGTGATGGCGCTTTGAGCCTCGATATGCTTCAAACGTTTGCTCCGAGGATGCGGCACAGTCCTTTGCTTGTTTTATTCTGGTGTAGCCGAGAATGTGTCTCGTGATTACTGCTTCACTGTTTGCTTATCCTTTGGCTCATTCGATGTTGAAGGCATCGATGTCGGTGCCACATCGCGCACCGTGAACATCTCTCTCGCTGCATGTTGTTCCCCATACACGGTTTTTATTTCGTCCTTCATCGGAAACTTCATCATTTGACGAAGGTTTGATGGTACTGCTCTCATGCAGTGTATCCATGGCCTTCCGAGCAAGGCGTTATACCTCATGTCTCCTTCGATGATATGAAATTTGACATTTTGGGTCGTGCCGACCACATTGACCGGGAGGGTGATTTCACCTTTCGTTGTTTCGCTCGCCATGTTGAATCCATTGAGGACTCGAGAGGCGGGCACGATCTGGTCGAGCAGTCCAAGCTGCTCCACCACCCTCGAAATGATAATGTTGGTTGAGCTACTTGGATCCACAAGCACACGCTTAATTTGGAATGTATTCACAAGAAAAGAAATTACCAAGGCATCGTTATAAGGTTGAGACAGGGCCTCGATGTCCTCATTGCTGAATGTGAGAGCAACTTTGGGTATATAACCCCGAGTTCGCTTCTCCCTGGTGATGGATATTTTTTTTCTTTTGACAATGGGTTCCTGCGGGATGTCGATTCCTCCGACGATTATGTGGATGACATGTTGTGGTTCATCTGTTTTATTTTTCCTATTCGCCTCTCTTTCCCGGAACTGATTTTTGGATCGGTCGCTAAGGAACTCGCCCTTTGCTGAGTAGCCGAACTACTTCTTCTCGGAGCTGTCTGCAATCTTCGATACTATGACCGTGTGTGCTGTGAAATTCGCACACTAAGTTAGGGTTCCTCTGTGATGTATCTGATAGTATAGGTCTTGGCCACCTGGTGTCTTTGATTTTACCGATGACAGATACGATGTCCGAAACGTCAACGTTGAAGTTGTATTCAGACAAGCGGGGTGCCTCTGTCGATCTTGTGTGTCTGTCGAATCTAGCTCTGCTTGCGAGTCCCCGAGGATTCTGACCTCGATCTGTCCTTCGATCATTTTGGGGTATGTTACGCCTTGGGGCGTTTCTTCTATCTTCGGTGTATAGTTGGTACCTTTCTTTGTTTTGCCTTGGTTCCTTTGCCGGAAGCCTGGTAGGATATACTGAGCCCGAGACGGCTCTTAGTTGGTTGTCCTCAACCCTGATCTTTGATTGGTATTGGTTGTGGACATCCAACCAGGTCACGGCGGGATATTCAACCAAATTCTGCTTCAGCTGCTTTGAAGCCACCGAGCTTCGTTCGTTCAAACCTTGGGTGAAGGCCTGCACTGCCCAGTCACCGGAGACTGGTGGTAATTCTATTCGCTCCATTTGAAAGCGAGATACGAACTCCCGCAGCATCTCGTTTTCTTTTTGTTTAATTTTGAAGACGTCAGATTTCCTTGTAGCCACCTTGATGGCACCGACATGTGCCTTTATGAAAGAATCTGCCAGTATGGCAAATGAGTCTATCGAATTCGGAGCTAGGTTGTGATACCACATCATGGCCCTTTTCGAAAGTGTTTCTCCAAACTTTTTTAGCAGGACAGATTCGATCTCGTCATCCCTCAGGTCGTTGCCCTTCACCGCACAAGTGTAAGCAGTGACGTGCTCATTGGGGTCCGAGGTTTCATTGCACTTCGGAAGATCGGGCATTCTGAATTTCTTCGGAATGGGCTTTGGAGCGGCATTTTGTGGGAATGGCTTTTGCACGAACTTCTTTGAATCTATACCCTTCAAGATCGGGGGTGCGCCCGGAATCTGATCGACCCTTATATTGTAGGTCTCCACCTTTTTGTCGTTGGCTTCTATCTTCTTTTCGCCAGATTAGATCCTCTTTATGAGGTCCTCGAGCATCTTTATGATGGCGGGGTCGGGTGCTTACCCGTTGTTGCTTGACCTTTCTGGTACCTGTTCGGCTTGAAGAGCTACTTCCGGTGCCGCTGTGCTTGGGATTTTTTGGTGGCTTTGCAGCTGAGCAATCGCCAGCTGCTGTGTCTGTAACATCTCAAAGTTGACGTGAAGGCTAACCTCTCGTTCCTCCCGAGCTGGGGTTTTTTAGGCTTCTTGTTGGTTTTCTTGGCGTATACTCCTGGCGGTGTGGGAGCTTATGTCGACGTGTTGGGCGTTGCGCGAGACCACACCCACGGGAATTGGTTCTGGTGCATCCTCAGGGTTTCGTAGTGGTACACCAATACCTGGAACAACTACATCATTCTCTCCATGGTCCTCAAGATCGTTATTTTCATGTGCGTTCACGGAGTTAGACATTTTGACCTGAAATCAAAGATTCTTGGACAAGAAAAAGTGTGAAAGATAACTTTCGTTATGTAGTAAATAGTAAACCAACAAGAAAGCAATCACTATTATTTTTAGCCCCACGGTGGGCGCCAAACTGTTTACCTTGAAAATGGTAATTACAATTAAATTTAATTTTGTGGTTCTAAAAATACGTGATTTATTTTTATGCTAGTTGTTAGGCAGTAGATGCTAAGTGTGAGACTAGAAAATAAGATAAGAGCTTGAAGGCAGTGTGTCAAGGAAATCGAGTGGCTGAGAATCAGGGCCTTGAGCTGGCCTATACAGGGCCTCGAGGTCGAGCTAAGTGTTAGGCTGTGAACGACCGATGAAGGACTAACAGTTCTAAGAGTTTTGATAAGAGCTCTTTATGATCAATAATGAGTAATAAATCTAAGAGCTTTGATAAGAGCTCTTTATGATCAATAATGAATAATAAATGAAGAACAATTAATGAAACACAATAAATGTAAGCAATAAATGTAAGTAATAGAATCAAGGGAGAATGTGTTTAAGTTAGAAAACAGAGAATGTTCTTGTATTAAATGTGGTATATTACAAAATGATATGGGTTCCTTTTATATATAAGGGGAATCCCAACATAGTACAGACACATTTATTACAAGGATATGAGGTTGGTACAACCATTTAATGCCACGGTACGGGCTTGAACTAGCCCAATAGACTTGGTCAGCTTTAATCACGTACCTTGGGAACTTCCCGTTTGTCCATCATGGCCATCGATTTGCACTGCCTCGAGGCCGATCATTGAGAACTCTCGGGGTCGAACCTCGAGCTGAGCCTCGAGACTTCAGGGGGCGGTCGCTCTTCGATTTTAGCCATATACACCTTGATAGGGAGCGCTTCCCCCGAATGGGGCCCTACGCGGCGCGAATCCGAATATAGTTGGGTTCCAAAGCGGGTATCGAACACCGGGTGAGAAACAAAAAAAATTTATTGAGAGGTGACATATAATTTAAAAATTAGCTCCGAGTAGCAAGTGACCCAAAAAAGGTGGAAGGCGAGGCGAGGTTAGTTCAAGCATGTCGTACGCGCGTCGGCACAACTTGCGTTTTCAATAACTTCCTTTAGCTCCCTGTTCCCACTTGTGTGTCTCTCTCTGTCTCTTCCGTCTTCTTCTGTTCATGTTCTATGTTCATGCATCAATAATTTGCAAATCACCCACTTCCCCTTTTCTCATCAATCAGCCACCTTAATTTCTTCTGATAAATTAAAACCACTGTTTTGTCCTATAAACTCATCTTCGACCAAACAACCTTTTCACTTTCTTCCTTCTTTTTCCCATAAGTAGTCCCAGATGTAGCCCTTTTCTTTCTTTAGCCTGCCCTGAGTTCATTCTCAGCTGGCTTTCGATTCTTGATAAAAGGATTTCAAGAATTAATTCAAAATATGGCCTTTGCAGCTCAACAAAAAAAGGCCCTTCATTCCATGCTAGCAAGTAAACTCACCCACCTCAAAATCCCAGATTCCTCTTCTACTGATCCAGACTTTGATTTCTCTGAAGTTTTTGGTCCTCATACTTCTTCATCCCCTTCATCGTCTTCAAATTTTCTAACAGACCCACAAATCATTCACAGTAGGTCCCACTCTTTTGTGGGTCCCTCCCCAAGATTCACTCTCTCATCAAAGACTCTACCTTTACACCAAGAAGTTGATTCTGAGGGTGAAAATGGTAGTGATAAAGTTGATACTCATAATCTTGAAATTAGTGGAGATAATAAGGAAGTTAGGAAAATAGGGCCAGGGGATTTTGAGATGTTGAGGATGATAGGGAAAGGTTCTTTTGGGAAGGTTTTTCAGGTGAAGATGAAGGGTTATGGTGATGATGGTGATAGTGATGATGGGATATATGCTATGAAGGTGATGAGAAAGGACACAATTATAAAGAATAATCATGTGGACTATATGAGGGCTGAGAGGGATATTCTCACCAAAGTTGAGCACCCTTTTATTGTTCAGCTTAGATACTCTTTTCAGGTAATACTTGTAGCTTATACTGGACTTGCTCATGTTGTTTATTCTATTTCGAATTGGTCTGTATATTAATTACAGCTAGAGAACTTCTGTTACTACTGTTATTTATATATATTTAACTTACTTTTTACTTTTATTTTTATTTGGTATGATGATGACGTGAGTTGAGCTTAAGTGGAGAAGTGAGGATTCATATAGCCGATCCCAACTTGCTTGGGATTGCGGCATAGTTGTTGTTGTTGTCGGCGTTGGGTATATTAATTAGTCTTTATAGATAAATAGTAAGGGATATCTTGGTGAGAATAGTGTATCCACATTAAGGGAGTTAGCTAAGTGTTATTCCAGCCATCAATCTGAATTGATGTTACTGGTTCTTTTTTCTTAATCTGCAAGAACAAGATGATCTTATGAATTAGGGAATATGTGGTTCTGACTTAGAAGCTCAAAATTAGGCCTATGTTTTTGTTCTTTCATTAATTTTCTGTTAAGGAGGTATTTTAAAGGCGAGCGCTTTTACTTTTGCCTCTCTCTGTGGGAAAGTCTTTACAAAGAAAGAGGAAACTCTTTTGGTATCCGTTTGATTTCTAATGTCACCCATGCCTTCTTTTTATGCTGGGACAACAGGAGCAAGTTTTGAGCTTTATTAGTAGTTAGCATTATTAATTTCTAGTGAAATTGATTTCATGGGGAATGACTGTTCTTTTTGTCTACAATCTAGACAGTTCATTGAGTATTCGATACGATCTTTTAGCAGATTTGTTTAGACAATTTCAGAGTTAAGCTCATTTTTCCTGTTGAATTTCTGTTGTGATTTTCTTCTGTTTTAGTTTCCAACTTTTCTTTGTCTTTGACGCAGATTTTTCTTCGATCTTCCAGAAGATTTATTTGGACAATTTTAACGTGAAGTTTAATAACTTTCTTGAAGTTCTGTTGTTGTAAATTTTTTCTGCTTAGTTTCCATATTTCTCGATGGTTTTTTATACGGATTTTGTCTTTCCTTGGTATACTAATGATTTTGCTATTGATCTTTGAAATCATTGAACAATGTTTGTTGATGCCTTTACAGTCTCAGACCAAGCTTTCTTTCCCTATGATGTGGTTTTTATACAATGTCTTTCCTTAAGTCTTTTATTTTGGAATATGCTGCAGACAAAGTCTAAGCTGTACTTGATTTTGGATTTTATAAATGGAGGACATCTTTTCTATCATCTATACAGACAAGGGATTTTCAGGTACCCTTGTGTATGTCTTATTCCCTAACGAGTCATGATATTGCGTTCAGCTCTTTCTAACTTCAGCTCTTGTGTGTGTTTTGGGTAGTGAGGACCAGGCAAGGATTTATACTGCTGAGATAGTTTCTGCTGTTTCACATCTTCACCAGAGAGGGATCGTGCACCGAGACCTCAAACCTGAAAATATTCTCATGGATGGTGATGGACATGTAACGGCCTTGCCTACTGTACTTTACTACTGGAACATGGCTGATGAATGAAAGAAAAAAGAAGAAAAATATATCATTTTTCCTTTGAACTTTGCAGTTGATTTTGCCCTCTTCTTAAGCATCTCTCATTTTCCACCCAGGTCATGCTGACAGATTTTGGACTGGCAAAAGAGATTGACGAATCAAGCAGATCAAATTCGATGTGTGGAACCACGGAATACATGGCTCCAGAGATTTTACAGTCAAAGGGCCACAATAAAGATGCTGACTGGTGGAGCGTTGGGATACTTCTGTATGAGATGCTGACTGGTCAGGTAATCTAAGTATTAGTGTAACGTTAGAACACTAGAATCATGCAGTTTTGTAACAATGCAAAAAGCATAGACAGTTCATTGGACATTCTATGGAGCTTATTTCTTATGTTGGGTCTTTTGGAACACTTTTGACTCTCATTTCTTTCAGCCACCATTCACACATTCAAATAGAAAGAAGCTTCAGGAAAAGATCATCAGCGAGAAAGTGAAACTTCTACCACGTCTGACCGGTGAAGCTCACTCTCTGCTCAAAGGAGTATGTACAGACTTTCAATTGACTGCTTGCCCAGACTTTCTTAGAAAAATGCTTGTAATTCAACTGAATGACAACTTCCAATTTTTTCCTTTAGTTGTTGCAAAAGGACCCATCAAAAAGGTTAGGCAGTGGACCAAGAGGAGGGGATGAGATCAAAAGTCACAAGTGGTTCCGATCAATCAATTGGAAGAAATTAGATGCGAGAGAACTACAGCCTAAGTTCAAACCTGATGTAATTGGCAGAGCTTGCACTGCCAATTTTGACAAATGTTGGACTACCATGCCACCGGACGACTCACCTGCAAATACTCCGACAGCAGGCGAACACTTTCAAGGTTACACTTATGTAGCACCAAATACTTGGCTCTCCTCTAGTTGACTAAGATTGTATACCGACAAAATTTTGAACTCCTTTTGTTTGCTAGTGTAAACTCATTCTTTGTTACAGAGAGGATCATGAGAAATATATGGATTAGATTGTGTCTTGATAAAAGCAAACTCTTCTAACTCTTTTGTTTACTATTGTAAGCTCATTCTTCTTAGGGACAAGATGTAAGAAATAAAACATTTGTCCTTGATCGCGTAGCTCTTGTGTTTAAATGCCCTTATATGTTTCCTCTCAAGCCTATTCGATTCTGCTCTCAGGAAATTGTATTTTTCTTGAAAAAATGTTTACTGCAAGAGAGTGTAAGAATGTGTTTGCAGACAAGCTTTTCCACCACAATCATGTTGTACCATTGTAGGATCATGGGATGGAGGATGGTAATTGTGAGTCTGATCAAAAAAGGATAGAGGATATTCAGTGAACGTGGAACTTTAGCTGCTAATATTCCAGACTGTATGGCTCATTAGTTCTCACTTATGTGATGAGTTCCTACATTTCAATTTCAAATTGTTATGAAAATTTATCAAAGTTGTTCAGTATACAAGAACTCTAAATGACTACTGTATGAATCAGTACAAATTATGTATGCTGGATATATGAAAAGAGAGGATATACAAGGCCTTGCGGCATAATGCTAGTGAATTTTGCACATTTTTTTCACAACTGAATATAGGAGCAAACTAAGAGTAGTGTTGGTGCACTAGTGAAGTGTACAAGTGTATACCCTTTAGGGGATGAGTTTGATTTGTGGTTTTTTATTTCCTTTTACCGGAGATATGTCTGTGGGAGGATCTACTTGATCCGTTGACATGGTTGCACAATCTTATTCAGTATTGATTGAGAAATGTAGAAGAAGGTGTATTCCCAACTATTAGTCAATCTTGTGATGAGTAAAGTAGTGCTCTTTTGAACTATGTTAGGACATAACTCTAGTCATGTATATATGAATATGAATAGAAGAGTGCCACTCTTATAATCTTGAAAGTGTCTGTAATTCATGTGGAATTCTGAACGATGGCTTATTCTTTTATTTCTTCTGCCTAATATCTGATACTTTCTCTCTGCACCTAGCTGGTTGCTGATTCTGCTCCCTATTTCACTATAAAGGTGTCTGTTTTTTCCTACTGATTTATGGCTCAAGAAACGTTATACATCTCTCTTGTATTTGACCAAGCACCTCAAGCATTTTAATGCCTGTTCTCTCTTTCTTCGGGTTAATAGTAAACTTTAACAAAACTAAATAAACAAATCATCCTTTTAATTGGACGTTAGTTTCCCAGATTTTTTAGTTCCATGTCAATTACTTACCCTAGAACCTGAGGTTGTACTTGAAAAGTTTATTCAACTGAAGAACTGTACACATGCATGTATAAGCATATCAGTATATCTCGCTTCATAACAAATCTGCCATAGCAGTAAATTAACTGGAGATGTTTATAGATACACTAAGCTCGAAAGGTTATGGTGTTTATCTTGGCAATTAACTGTTAATTGCTTTGGATGTGACAGTTATTTTTTGTTAATAGTATTAAGTTGTCTCCAATCAGTGAGACTTTTAACGGCATCACTCTGGGAAAGGAATGAAGGGGAGCCTTGGAGCAATGGTTAAGTTGTTTCCGTGTGACCTATAGGTCACGGGTTCGAGCCATATCACCGGGCTGCCCGTTGCTCCAGGAAAGGAATGAGAATAATATGGTTGCTGAAAAGGAACTCTGGTAGATAAGGAATATCATAACCATGTGAAGTAGAAGTGTGCTATATGTATAAGTTCGGTCTGCATGCTCTCCTGAATAAGCTGGCTTCTGGAAACTTCTAAGAGGCGCACTTGTGATGTGTGAATAAGCTGGTTTTCAGTGCATAGTCCTTATCTGGATATTTTGAAAAAAGTTTAATAAAAGGTTGGAATCAGTTGAGGAGCACTGGTGACTACTTAATGTGAACTTGAACAAGTTATAACTTCATATGGTATATGAAAAGTAGAAAGGCATCTTATTCCACTTACTTTTAAATGGATAATTTAGTTGTGCTCATAATCACCAGAGGTTGTTGGCTCGTTAATCACGTGGGTAGCTATATTATTTCTTAAATTTTCCAAATTGAGCAGAATTCCACTTTAGTTGGAATTGCTTTGAGAAGTACCCTCTCATCCAAATTTTAATATATTTGCTTATACACTGGTGAGCAGCATAGATTCCCTTATTCTTCTGAGTTCCATTTGGACAACTAAAAAATTAGAGAAAATATCTTAATTAATTGCATAGAAGAGAAGGATCTAGCCACTAATAAAGCTACTCTTAGCTAG
The DNA here is from genome assembly GCF_000715075.1 of Nicotiana tabacum. Taxonomy (NCBI): domain Eukaryota; kingdom Viridiplantae; phylum Streptophyta; class Magnoliopsida; order Solanales; family Solanaceae; genus Nicotiana; species Nicotiana tabacum. The sequence continues at coordinate 121,508,673 of NC_134087.1, forward strand.
GATTGGTGAAACTTGAAGGGAGATTCCAGTCATATTTTTATAACACAAATGAGAATTCAGCTGAGGCTACAATGCTTTGGTAGCAAGTTTCTTTACCTTTATACTTGTATATATATCCATAGGTTTTGGCTTGTTAAGCAATCACATTATCTATCTGTTCTTGAAAGCATCTGGCAGTTAGAATCTGTACCATTATTTGCCATGAACAACAAAAGCAGAAACAACAAGTCCCTCTGTGAGAAGTCAATAAAGATGGTAACAAATGTGATCAGGCTATCATCATTATCCATTGCCAGGATGAGCCTTGGAATTTCCGTGCAACCAGAAGCCGTGAAAACGCCTGTAACAGGACCTGCAACATTCGTCAAAGGCTCAACAACAGCACAATTTCCTGAGAGCTTAAGGTCACAGGAACCAGTAAACATCAAGAAGCCGATTGCCTACTTGATTGAGCCAGTCAAGAGTGATAAATCCATGCATCATGTAATTCATGAGAAGAACAGTGTAGATGGGAGGGCATCCGATTATATAAGAAAAGTGCACGAGAAGAATCGCCATGATTCAAACGAGGCCATGAGTTTTTCTGCATTCATAATTCCACCTGCACCGCGTTTCATGTAGTCATGTTTGTACTGTCAGCTATGTGTATTTCCATCTTCTACTATCTTGAGTAGATGATGGACCATAACTTTTCTTCATCTATGTTGGATAATATGCTTTGCTTCTCTTGAGAACAAGCTTATGATTAGTGTCACAGCAATGAAGAATCTCCCTCTTTTTTCCCTTTATCTATTAAAGGCTTGCCTGCATCTTGCACTCTACCATTCTTCCTTTATTGCTTGGCGTCCACTGATCATCTCTCTGTCATATATCAACCAATCCAAATTAATTGGAGTTGGTTATATGAATCTAGTTGGAATTGGCTATATGAATCCATTGTACTCATTCCGCTTATTCAAACATATTTCGTTCCAATATTAGATAAGTTGTCTTTTAGATGAATTAAGGTTTCTCCAAAATTAAGATTATCCAAATCTTGCACTAATTATCATAAGCGGATCTAAGATTTTAATTCTATGAATTCAAGATTTCGATGTCAACCAATGAATGCATCACCGTGTTTGAGTTATAGGTTCATATCTCAAAATTTTCAGCAATTTTAATGAATTTTATACAAAAAACCATGGTCTAGGATAAAAGTTACGAGTAAAATTAAACTCATAGCTAAACTATTGGATCCGCTCCTACTAATGGAATTATTGCATGTACATATAAGTTGGTACTGTCTTTATGGATCCGCATCTATTCTGGGTCATAAGACCACGATTTTAGGTCGATGTAGAACATAGCCGAACTATCTCAACTGACCCTTTGTTATTCTCTATGTTTACAATATACCCTTCGTCATATATGACCATCTTCAATATTATCACATCTTTTATCAATCACATCCATCTTAACATTTACATTATTGCCATTTGCCACATTCATCATACGGATTTTTTAAACCTAATTCATAAAATATTATTGGTCACCATTCTACAGGACATGCCTTTGCTTTGTGTTAAATCTTGCTTTTTCATTCATCCTTTTTATAGGATTAAACTTGCGGTGCATGCATGTTTCTATCTTACTTCTTCATCTTTAATTATCCTAAAATACTTTTTTACAATGATCTATAATTCCAACTTTCGATTGCTAGTTTGGTCAAGTCATCTCAAATTAAAACTGTGCTGGCATAAAAGATGGCAATAAAAGGAAGATGGATTGAGAAAATAGTCCAAATAGCCTGGCTCTTGTTCCAGATATAAGAGCAGCAACATAAGTTGAAACTGATGATGTTTCCTTCTATTAAGACTTCGTTAATGATTTCCTTATGAATGAACAAATAATAAAGAAAAATCCATATCTGTCTCAAGTGGCAAGAGAATATTGTTGAGCAAAAGGGGAATTTCTTTCTCCTTACCAATCCTCAGCTTTTCTGTGGGCCTCCAACAAGAATAGAGAAGTTATTGCGTGTAAACGTGACAATCTCTTATTCACCCCTTGTGGATATGTTCTTTCCAAATGTAAATGCATTTCCACAATAAAAGCATACATTTTTTATTTTTATTTCGGAAAAGGGCTAAAAATACCTTTGTTGTATCACAAATGGTTTAGTATCGAGCTTCGTCGACCTATTTATTGGAAAATATATTTAACATTATCTTCGGACCTAATATTACCCCCGCAACTAACGGAGTCATCTGTGGTCCCCATTTAATGCATTGTCACGATTTCATTGTGTCACGTGGCTATATGGCCCAATCACTTACAACCCGCCCCAAATATCCACCTGCCCCATTTTTCGGGCCGACCCATAGTAAAACAAACATATTTCACCTATATTTCTTCAATTACCCCGTCTTCTTCACCAAATCCAGCTTTGTTCCACCTTTGATTTACGCCTTCATGGGTAGCTCGAGAGATATAGCGATAGGACCTGTTGCTGTTGTATCACTATTGCTGGGGTTTCTGCTTAGCAATGAAATTGATCCAACTACAAATCCAAATGAATACAGGAGACTTGCATTTACAGCTACTTTTTTCGCTGGCATTATCCAAGCTACTCTTGGAATCTTAAGGTATACAAGAATTGCCAAGCGTAAGAGCTTGTGGTTGTACACTTGTAGTTTTGATTTTCTTCATCTCATTCGATGCAAGAACTTATTGTTTTCTTTTCCGTTCTGACTTGCCAACGGACACCTAGCTTTAACTACTACTTTGCTTCCTTTTCAGATTGGGATTTTTAATCGACTTCCTATCTCATGCTGCTGTTGTTGGTTTCAACTTTCATGGGTGGTGCGGCCATTACAATTGCCCTCCAGCAACTTAAAGGTTTTCTTGGCATCAAAAAGTTTACTAAGTAAACTGATATCATTTCTGTGATGAAAACAGTAAAATGGGTTGATCCGAAAAATGGGGCGGGTGGATATTTGGGACGAGTTGTAAGTGATTGGGGCCATATGGCCACGTGGTGCAATGAAATCGTGACAACCCATTAAATGGGGGATCACAGATGGCTCCGCTAGTCACGGGATAATATCAGGTCCGAAGATAACGTTGAGTGTATTTTCGGACAAATAGGTGGACGGAGCTCTATACTAAACCATTTGTGATACTACAAGGGTATTTTTAGCCCTTTTTCGTTTTTATTTTGATAATATAAGTGTTCGAATCAGCTTGTGTTCACGGCAATTATTTCACCAAAAATAATCCTGTGCACCAAGTCTTAGGTAGATAAAAAGGAGTTACTTAAACTTTTCTGGATCTGCTAAGATTTATATTCTAATCTCACATAGTAATCATTAATCCAGCTTCATCAGCCACACCCTTAGATGCACAAAGAAACACACATTTGAATAAGAACATCATTTATGACTTTTAATGAGCAATGGTATAGGAAGTACTTACCTAAATAGCTGGTTGGATTTACTGTTTACTTTTTTAATTGGTATACATAAATAATACACTGATTACAAACGATTATACATATGTTATTCATGGTTTATACATATTTTCGTCAACTATTTTTTATTTAAGCGATTGAGTTGACATATATTTAAATTAATTCTTCTATAACGGGAAAAACCTCAACCGCCGTGGAAATAACTCATAGCATCGCCGACTGACTAGTCCTGATATCTCCACACATTGAATTGACCTTTTTCGATGAAAGGATGCAGGTGTAAATTTCACAAATGGTCATACAATTAATTATGATTTTTTTCCACCAAAGTTATATAACTTTATTTTCTCACACAAAAATTATAAAACTTTCACTAACTCATACAAAAATAATAAAGCCCGAAAAATATAATTTTGCCAGTAGCATTTTCTTATTTCACGTTTGTTTATTTTTTATTTTCATTCTAATAAATAATAACCTAACTAAAATAGGAAAAAAATATTTTTAGACGCTTTAAAAAATAATAGCCAATAATTTATTTATACACACACATACAAAAAAAATAATATTAAAAACACGAAGGCCCTCAGCGAAATGTTGTTCGTCTTTTTTTCCTTTAAAAATAGATTTCATACTAGACGAAAGTGTAATTTAAATTTTCCCCTGATTTTTAGGAGCTTTAAATCAACTAAAATTGTAAATATTAAATATTTTCCTTATATGAATATATAGAAAGTCCAAAATTAAATTGATTAGAACTTTACTCTATATAAACTCTTTCCTTATTTGGACAAGTAAACATAATTATAACCATTCATTGTAATTTTCAGAATAGAAAAATAAAGAAAAGGAAAGAAGTACAGGAACAAAAAGATTTCCCTGTTTAATCTCAACTTATTTTCATTTTTTTTTTGTTTGCTACTATTTCTTATTATTATTATTATTATTATTTTTTTTTTTTTTTGTCATTGATTTTACATAATTTAATCTAAGTGAAAAGTTAAAAGAAAAGAAAAGAAAATTAAGAGCTTTAGTCAATCTATAAATTTTTAATTGTTATGATAAATAGTTTAAGAATATTTTTATAAAAAAATTAGAATAAAAAATATAGATGCAATATTGAAAAATCATAGGGGAGATTAGTGTTACAATGTCAAATCTGAAAGGGTATCTCTAAAATTATCTATTTAATAGTTTAAGAATATTGTTATAAAAAAATTAGAATAAAAAATATAGATGCAATATTGTAAAATCATAGGGGAGATTAGTGTTACAATGTCAAATCTGAAAGGGTATCTCTAAAATTATCTATTTTTTATTATTTAAATTATATAAAAAGTCTTAATTTAATAATTTGAAGTCAATTAAGAGTTTAATTACTTAAAATAGTATAAATTCTTTTTTTATTTAAATAAGATATCATAACTACAATTACTTCCATGTTATACTTGTAAATAATATATAAAACTACGATACATTTTCATTTTATACTTGAACTACTTTTCTGAGAGAGAGAGAGAAATGGCTGGCAAAATCAGTAACACTAATAATTATGCAAATACAAAGATTCGAAAATAAAATATCAACTCTGTTATAAAATAATAAAAGAAGAATAAAAGTATTGCAGAGAAAAGTAGGAAGAGAGAATTCTTATTAATTTTTGAGATGATTTACAATGGAATAGAACCCTCTATTTATAGGGAGAAAGTGACTTAGCCACCAAGTAATAAACCCTAGAATCTCTCTAGAATATAGACATTCACCTTAAATAGAATTCTATTTATAACACTCCCCCTTGAATGTCTATTCAACAGATAATGTGCCTCGTTAAAACCTTAACTAAATAAAACCCAATGGGAAAAAAATTCTAGAGAAGGAAAAAGAGTACACATATCTAACAATACGCCTTTTGGTTGCCTCGTTAAAAACCTTGCTAGGAAAACCTAGTGGGACAAAACCTTGTAAGGAAAAAAGAGTGCAACGCGTATTAACTCCCCCTGATGAAAGCATCAATTAACATCATTGAGCCTTCACATTCCAATCTTGTGCATTAGCTTCTTGAAGGTTGACATCGACAAAGTTTTGGTGAATAAATCAGCCATATTAACTCCAATGAATATATTGCACCTTGAAAATCCTCGCGATCATATTATCATGCTTATCGTTATAGCAAGATATAAATGTGCACAAATTGCATTGAGAAAGTGGTACTTAATGATCAAGAATTGTATATGCTTTAAGCAACTTAAATCCTTCATGGATTGTCATATAAGTTAAGTCGTATAAGCCATCTAAAGAGACTTTAGATGTATATCAAGTTTTCATGTCAGGCTAGACATATAAGATATCGAAAACTGATTGCACATACCATTGACTTTATACTTTCAAGTATTTGAACAACATAGACAAAACTATATGTCTTTTATATGAAACCAATTCTATTCGAATTGTATCTCTTCCATTTGGCCAATATTTTTGTGTCTATATTCGATAGACTTAAGATCCTCATCTATACTTAGTCTATGACAGATGTCGTCGATAAACATTTTATATCGGTTCCAATATATTTTCATAAAGATATAACATAGAGATCTCTTCATTCATATATTCAGGTACCTGAATCTCTCATAAGATTTTATGAAGTGTTATGTCATGTGATTTTCTAGATCATTTGCCTCCTTATTATGATCACTTTGATCATTTGCTCATCTTCTTTATCAAGAAGTTCTATTTGAAACCGATTTGTCTATACGCTTTAAGCGTACCACAGACTTTGTCCTTCTAGGACTTAATATGAGCATTTGCAATGAGAATATAATTACTTTCTTTGGGTCAGCAAATGCATATGGAATGCTTTGCAATATATTGCAAATGAATTATCCTTTTATGAATCAGGTTCATATTATCCTATTCGAGGGTCTATATGTATAAATAATAATTCATTCCATGTAACTTTTTTCTCAACTGTTGTATTTTGTCTCCCCTCATGTTAGAAAAACTAACTTGCTTCCTCAACTTTGGAAATCCATCTTTGTGCATTATGGTGTTAATGAAAATATACACCGCACATCAATAATAATAAGATAAAATTATTTGGTTCCTGACCCTGATCCACTTGTGAGGGGAGAATGCAATATACTTTCGTATATAACATATGTCAAATTGATATAAATAACTTTGTTCTCATAAGAAATAATTTAGCTATTAAGTGGAGGCACTCAATAAATTATTTTGCTAAACCAACTGTGATGTAAACCAACTTATCAAGATGAACTTCTTGAATAAAAAATCTAGAAATTATGCTCGAAATTAAATTATTGAGCAAGTTACCTCGCAAGCACCGGCCAGGTTGCGGGTTAATAATAATCGCACATGTAATCATCTCATAGATGCATCTTATATGGTATACATGGCAGGTGAATGGGCCCATATTCACCTTTGATATTTCCAGAATTCATGGGATTCAATCCCAACTTTAGTTGGTCAATTAATTAATGAGAACAAGCAATATAAGAGAATTCGTAAAGAACTTTCTAGTTCTTTAATATTTACCCATGTGAATTCTCTATTATTTTTGCACATCATACTTAAATTGATATGGCTAAACTGATTATGCAAATTGAATAAATTATCAATATTGATAAGTTCAGGTTTACACCATGACATGTGCAATTATCAATAAACTCCAAGTTTATTATAATATGGGTTTTTATATCAATAAATATCCACTTTAGTGTGGTGTTCTTTTATTTGTGTAGTACAAACTGGAGAATAAAGCCGGTAGCTTTTCACATATATATTATCCCGCTACAAGTTGTAGTAATAGAAGATATTAAATCTTTCCTTTATTTATAGTCTCAATATAATCAACCGCTTTCGCGTGTACTTTGGAAACTGAATAAGTTTCTTTGAGACTTACTACAACACAATAAATTGACATGATAATCAATTGTATTCCTCCAAAATAGTAATAATTGGCTCTTCCAGAGCTCTCAATTAATTTTGTACTACCACAGATTCATCAACATCCATATGATGAATATTTCTATTAAAGAAAAAGTTATACCATTGTGGTCATGGTCAAATTATATACAAGATCTGTTTCTTGCATTACCATTGTCTTTTAATAATCACATTGCCATAATATTTTGGCGTACAATAAGTACGTGACCAGTGATCATTCATGTCATAATAATGACATTATTTTCTTATTTCATCTCAAACCTCCATCTAGAGGTGAGTGTGGTATATTCACTACCACTAGCACGTTGATATTCTTCCAAGAATGAATATGTATTCATAAATTAGATGTTGTCGCATTCACATCATGAATGGAACATAATCATCTATATGTGCTTTATAAAATCTCATGTCAAATCGATGACAAATATTACTTTCACAGAGTGAAGGATTATTTTGAGAATCCTTATTATTCTCAATATCACAATAATGACGATTATAATTTTGTCTATTATCACGTCTACATCCATTGATACATTCATAGTAGTAATTTTGTCTTCTTTCAGACTTATCACATACTGCTATCACAGTCTCTAAAGGGAATGAGAATGGAGCAAATTCAATTGGACGGGTTTTTAATTCTTTGCCCACAATCATACATGAATTTGATCATGGCAAGGCATAGAAATTTTACCACTTTGGGTGGTTATCATTTCTTTCAAACTCCATTAGAGTTGCAATCAAAATTTATCGTCTTTGCTTGTATTTAAAATCAAATTATAGAATATCAAGAATTTGATAGAGAAAAGTAAACTACTTACCTTAAATCTAGAATTTAATTATGAAGGAAGTTCATAAAACAATTGACAATCGTTATGCTCAATCCCAAAGTTTCTACTCAATTGGTTAAAGTCTCGTGCTGATAACGTGTTATAAAATAATAAAAGAAGAATAAGAGTATTGCAGAGAAAAATAGGGAGAGGGAATTCTTATTGATTTTTGGGATGATTTACAATGGAATAGAACCCTCTATTTATAGGGAGAGGGTGACTTAGCCACCAAGTAATAAACCCTAGAATCTCTCTAGAATATAGACATTCACCTTAAATAGAATTCTATTTATAACAAACTCGATTTTTTACCCACTATAAATAAAATTCTTAGTGGAAAAAATTATATTACAGTTAAATATATAAAACTTTCAATGAACTAATATCTAGAATTTGAATCAACAAGGAAATAAATAATTTCTCTACTATTGAAAATTAATTGTTAAGTCTTTGATTAACTAATAAGCGAAAAATCCAAATCAAATCCTTTTCAAAATTCATCATACAAATAATTTATTTTTAAGCTTACAAAACTCTTAGAATATATAAATTTATTTTCATAAGAGAAGCATTACCGTGAAAGAATTCGAAAATATAGTTAAATTGATTATAATATAACTTTAAGAGTAAAATTGGTAAGAGATAAAATTTTGTAGCAATAAGAATGAAAATTGGTAAGAGATACTAATTTGAAGTAATAAGGATGAAATAAGGGTATCTTTTTGGTTAATACCAGCCCGACTCGCATGGACTTCCGGTCTTTCTTAGTTGACAACTTTATTGCAATTTTAAGTTCTCTAGTTACTCCTGCACAAGCAACATCAGTTATGGATCTGATTGAGTGGAGTGGGGCTTACCTTGAAGCGGATTCCAATGTCATAGCTTTTGCCTTCCCTCCTCGCTTTGTTTTTATTCGGAACCCAGTTTCACCACTCTATCTCACTATGGCAATACTATAAGATAGAATGTATCTTAGAGCCTGTCTGGTCAAGCTTTCAGGAAGCAAAAAGTACTTTTGAGCAGCAGGAGCAGTTTTTCTGTTCTTGGGGAGAAGATACAAATTCTAACTTCTTCTAAGAAACAGAAGCATAAAATTAATTTATTCAAAAAAATATCCGTACGTTAAATTTATATTTTCCAAATTATCTTTCATTAATTTAATATTTTTATTTTATTTTTCTCTTTTTATCATAAATTTCTTCTTTTTTTAATCCTATCATATTCTTATTTTCTTTATTACATTTCTCTCTAGAATATTCTCTCTACATTAAATATATCTCTTCTTTTATATAGTAATTTATAAGAGTATATTTTTAATTTATTTTGAGTAATATATTTGAAATATTTAAATCTTCATGTAAATAATACTTGATGCCCCAATATTGTTGTGACGACCAGATAGGTCGTTTTGAATACTAGACTTAATTTTTGTGTTCCGAGACCTTTCATACTTTATTTGATATTTCTTGATTTGCGTGCGTGGTCCGTGTCGTTTTTCTAAAAACTTTTATGTATTATTTTGAAGAAATTAAAAAATTTGACTAAGTGAGGCTAGAATTGACCACGGTCAATATTCTAGGTAAATGACTCCAGATTGGTATTTTGACGATTCCAGTAGGTTCGTATAAAAATTTTGGACTTGTATGCACGTTTGGTTGGGGTCCATGGTGACCCGAACGCATTTCGATGTGTTATGTTGAAAATTGAGTTTAAGTTGAAAATTCTTAAGTTTGATGATCGATTCTTGTTATTTGATGTTATTTTGATGATTTGAGGTAGAGATCAAGTTTGCATAATGGTATTACACTTGTATGCATATTCGGTTTGGAGCCCGAGGGGTTCGAGTGGGTTTCAGGTGAGTATCGGATGAGTTTGGGGTAGTTTGCAACTGCTGGTGCTCAGTAGTTGCTGGTGCATTACTGCAGATTTTGCATTTGCAAGGTCTAGTTCGCATTTGCAAACCTTGCTTTTGCAGTCAATAGATCACATTTGTGAGTATGGGCCTAGGCTGGCTGACCTCACATTTGCGAGGAAATTGTTCGCTTTTGCGAAGGCGGGCAGCCGCTTTTGCGAACATCTTGGTCACATTTGCGACCATTGATAGAAATTGTCATCTTCGCATTTGCGAAGTATTTGAGAGCATTTGCGATGGCATTGCGAAGCATTTGAGTCGCATTTGCGAACAAAATGTCGCATTTGCGACTTCTATGCCTCGGATTCATGTGTCGCATTTGTGATTCATGTGTCGCATTTGCGAACAAGTGTTCGCAAATACGATACCTGCAGCTAGGCAAATGTAACACCCCGTAAATTTGAATTAGTTGTGGATGCATTAAATGAGTATTAATGTGATAGTTATCAACTGGTTATGATAATAAGTGTACGAGGCATATCATAAGTGATTTGGGGTCCAAGGAAAGACCTACGTCTAAGCCAAGTTGGAAAATTACATGATAGACTAAAATTCTAAATGAGCACGCACAAGACTATACTTTGGACTAGCATATCTACATTTATATAAGGTGTTATGTGATGCACAACTTACCAAATGAAAGATCTTCGAGTCTAGTTTCTAACGCTTCAAACTATTCGTCATTTGGACACTCCTACCAGAAGTTATGACCAAATTACCAAACGCTGGCAGAATTTTATACTACCGCGCCGCCCCATGCGGTGAAACTGTATAGATTATTAGAGCACCTCCAAATTTCGTTCCTAGACACATATTTCATTATCACGCCGCCCCATGCGCCGCCCCATGCGCCGCCCCATGCGGCGCCCCATGCGCCGCAGCTGTGTAAATCTTCGTTTTTTTTTCAACCCGACCCTATTTTGATATAAAACCTCTGGGGGTTATTTTTCCCATTTCATTTGGACGAATTTTAGGGTGGTTTTCCTCCACCCTCTAAAGACCTACAACCCCTCAAATCTTCAAGGTAAATAATCCCCATTATCTTGGTGTGAATTCCATAATCTATACTCTAGTATTGATGAAATCTACACATAAAATACTTAGATCTTCAAGGAATTTCTTCAAGAACTCAAAGGAGGGTTTTACAAGATTTCTTCCAAAAAGGTAATCCTACACCCTTAGACTTACATGTATGGATTTATTAAGGGAATATGAGTATGAATAAGTATTGGAACTCTTGGTATGGCGATTGAAAACCATAAGTTCCCAATTTGATTACACAACTATTATAGAGATTGAAAGATGGTTATTTAATGGAACTTTGTTGGTTGGGTGTGGATGGATGGTCATATATGTGATTTTGGAAGTTATAAATTGGTTAATCATGATGGTAGGATAAATTGTTGATGAATGGTGGTAATTAGATGAACTAACTATATGGTGATGATATGTAGAGATTTATGCCTGCAAGGTGTTTGATAATATGCCTAAATGGCTTAAGTTATGGAATTTGTTACTAATATTGGTTCCATTGGATGTTCTATTGTAGATTGAAGGTTCTTAGTATTGTGGATCATTGTAGTATTATTAAGGGGGGAAATTGAGGTATGTGAGGCTAACTCTCTATGTTTGGGAATGTTAATGATTCTCCATACACTTCGTTTTTTTTACAACGTATCAATTGCCTCAGAAATATAGTTAAGCCTAGTTCCTTGAATAGTTGTAGAACTTCTATTCTCTAGCTTCATAATTTGTTCATGACTTTCATTCTGAACGTTGTGAGCTTAGTCCGTATTCAATATAGAATTGGATTTGATGTCCCTAAGTCTCAGTATAGCTTACTCAGCATGTCATAAACAATTGAAGTTTCAGTGTTCATAATAAGTTCAAGAATACATGTCTCATTCTAGTCCTATTCAGTATTCCAGTATTATGTAACTCAGTATGATTCAGTATTCCAGTATTATGTAACTCGGTGTGATCCAGTATTCCAGTATCATGTAACTCAGCATGATTCAGTATTTCACTATTATGTATTGCAGTATGATTCTCAATTCCTAATTTTAAATCCCTGAATGTCGAACACCTGCATTTGGGCCTGAGGCCGCAGTTAATGCTTTATGCATCTTTGGGCCTGAGGCCGCAGTTTATGCTTTATGCATCTTTGGGCCTGAGGCCGCAGTTATGTATACGTATACTTGGGCCCGAGGCCGCAGTTGTGCACATATATATATTGGGCCTGAGGCCACAGTTAATATTCAGATAAATAGGTTGTTCATCATTCAGAAGAGGGAGTATTCATATCTTTACTTCCTTTGTTCAGTTCAATTATTAGTTATCAGTTCAGTTATCAGTTCAGTCATCAGATATCAGTTATCATTTCAGTTCAGTTTCAATAGTTAACATTTCAGTTATCAATTATCAATTCTCAGTTATCAGCTTAGTTTCAGTTTCAGCATTTATAATTCTTTCTTTCAGTTGCTTTACATACCAATGCAATTCAAATGTACCGACGTCCCTTTTGCCCGGGGCCTGCATCTCACAATGCAGGCAATGATTTATAGGTTGATGATTCAGAGCACTAGGATTCTCATACCAGCTATTTGGTGATCCCCAGTTCTTTTGGGGCATTATCATTACTTTATAGTCTTTCGATATTTACAGATAGACAGTGTTTTTAGTATTTCAATAGAGGCTTCATAGACAAGAGTAACAGCTAGACAGAGTCGCAGACATTTCATATTAAGCTATGTTGACTGCAAATATGTTTCAAGATTGTATTAGTATTTTCGCACTTTGATTTTTATCATTCAGACTTTCAGTATATCAGCACGTGTTAGTTTACCTTCCGTATTTAGTATGTTATGATATCACATGTTGATTCAGCCAGCCATTTGGTTCGCTCGGTCACATGTAGCCAGGCTCCGAGTGCCGTGTTACGTCCAGGCCAGGTTTGGGGCATGACAGTAAAATAGGGAGAAAACGTGACTTAGCTCATTTTACACTATTTTTCAACCCCAAACACTCTAAAGGCGATTTTTGAAGAACTTTTTCTTTCCAATTCATTGGTAAGAAACTAATTCAATTTCTATCAATTCCCCATTATATTTCATGAATTTTTAATATCAAATCCTTGAATTTCGTGGTAAGATTAGGAATTTTGGATAGAAATTAGGATTTTTTTAAAAAATTGAGATTTATACCTCAAAATTAAGGTCGTATTTCGAAATAAATCAAATAACCGGGATCAGAGGTGAACGGATAATCGAGGTTTGGTTCGAATTTCGACCAAGCGAGTCCGGAGTTGACTTTTTTAAAAATGATCAAAATTGAACCTTTTTCATTCGTGGGTAGTTTCTAATAGGGGTGAGCATTCGGTATTTCGGTTCGGTATTTAAGAATCTCGGTTCGGTATTTCGGTATTCGTTTATCAATTGTGTATACCAAATATCGTACCAAAGTATTTCGGTACGGTTCGGTATTTCTTATTTTGGTTCGGTATGATTTCGGTTTAATAATTGCTAAATAAGCAATGCTAATATAATCGCAGTCCCAGTGGCTTTCTTCTCATCTCTAGCCTCTGCAAATATAATTGTGTACCCGTGCAATGCAAATATAACTGTGTACCCGTGCAAATATAAATGAAGATGAATTCATGCAAGAACCAAACAAGTGCAATGCACTGTACACAACGATTAACATTAACAATGTATTCCATATTTTAACAATGCTGGTAACATGAATATATAGCTAGGTATGCATGCAGCTGAAATGGTATTCTACCATTGAAAACTAACAACATTTCCTCGTGAGATCTTCAGAATATGGCAGTGAAAGAAAAGTCAAAAAAAATAGAATGCTTTCCTAGTATGCATCCATCCAAAAGTACATTTTTCAGCAAGATTTTTCGGCAAATATGTTTGCAAAAGCACCTACACTGTGCAACATCTTCACAGTGCACAATTGAAACTTTAAAGTGGGGAATACATATTGGAGTCCCGACCTATTCAAATTAAGTTCATCAAAATGAGGACTCCAACATTAAGAAGATGCATTCTATGAACGAAGATGGATAAAAGAGCATTTGGCTCTACAACTGTCAAATATGTTAACAGTGGAAAGCTTAGTATTAGGTTTCTCAGATGTTAGGACTTAGGGTAAGAATTAAGAAAGTGAAAGACTTTTGGATTATTGGGTTGGGCTCCAAAAATTAAAATTTAGGCTTTTGGGTACTTGGGCTGGGGCACTGGGCAGTCTACAGGCTTTGGGTACTTGGGCTGTGGGATTCCACTGTAAGTATTAAATTTTCGGTATTTTGGTATACCGAATTGTCAAGATCCTAATACCGAGGACCGAACCGGAAAATTTAGTACCAAATTGAATCGAAATACCGGAAAAAACCGAAACCGAAATACCGAATTAATTAGGTCCGGTTCAGAATTCGATTTTTCGGATTTTATGCCCACCCCTAGTTTCTAAAGCTTATTTTAAATTGTTTGATCGATAATTGGCTAGATTCGGTTGGTTTGGAGGCTTGTTCGAAAGGCAAGGTCATGGTTGATTAATTGATTTGGTTGTCGAGTGAGCTACTTAATTTTGACTTGAGGAAATTAGGACGAGTTGGTCTATTGCTATGTGAATTACGTGTGAGAACATCGTATATACAAGGTGACGAGTACATATGCATCGTCATGGGTTCAAGCATGCAGGTGGAAATTGATAAATTGTACTATGTTATTTCTTTTAACATGCCTTCTATTCTTTAGTTAGATTGTTATTCTTTGATAGTTCGCCTCGTGTTTATTGATTAATTTGAAGTTGTTGGAATATCGAAAGTTGAATTTGCGTATCATAACACCACGATTGAAGTTGAAATTGCTTTCCCATCTTGCTTGATGCTTTGGATTATTGTTATTGCTCGGTGAGGAAGAGTGAATAGCATGAAGGGCGTTGTCGTGCCATATTTACATATTGTTACTATTGGTTGTTGTTTATGGATTTGACTATTGCTTAATTGCTTGAATTTATTAGAGGAGCTTTAATATAGTTGTGATTTTATTCTTTACATTGTTTAATAAAAAAAGGAATATCTTACAGAATATTATTGCAGCTTATGCCTTAGTTTATTTTGGTGATTCTTCGAAGTAATCGAGAGGGCTTTTTGAGTTACCGTTTAAATTAAGATTGAGAAATATCCACGAGAAGTTTCTCTTAGATCATTCCTACCAATAGATTCTTGCAAGTTTCACCGCACTTCACATTGGTTTATTTGAAAGATTTAGATTTAATCGAGAGAGGAGTTTGAATCGGAAGTATAATCTAATCACCTATTGAATTCGTGAGAATCGATAGAACCTCAAGAGTGAAATATAACAGTATTACATCCAGAATAACAACCTTGCATCTATCATGTCAAAACCCTTATTTCTCACATTGATAAGAAACCAACTCTGCTAATCTCTAGTTCTTTGCAATCAATTGTCAATTGGTTTACTTTAGTAGTTAATCGTAGTTCGTAATCATTCCAATCAAGTTTTGATCATCCTAAATAACAGTTAAACCAGGAGTTACTAGAGCATTTTTTAAATCCATTCCATGTGGAGACGATAATCATACTATACTATCTCTGGCTACCGAATATCAATTTTGTGTTGTGATTTGCGTTCGTCAATAGCCATTAGAAATCTTAGAAGCTTTGAATTCGAAAATCGAAATTTGCAAAATTGTTATTTGTTTGGATTGAATGTTGTTGCAAATGATTGGAAATATTCTTTAGAATTTATATCTCAATTTAGAGAGAACTTGGTGAATATTCGAGGTGATTTTGGTTGAAATTTAAAAAAGAAGACATAAATAAATTGTATATATTTTGTATGTCGAGTGTAGAAACGGTATACAAAATATCTACAACTTACATAATTGTATATAAGTTGTATATAAATTATATGTAAATTTTAGTTTTTGACCGGATTCTGTACAAAAAAAAAATTGTATTTAAATTGTAGATAAATTATAGATTTTGACCAAATTTGTATATATTTTATAAAAAACATTAATTACATTATGCAAATATGAAAACTAAGATAAAATTAGGTAAATAAATTTAAAATTTCGTATATATACGGGAAAAAATCCCTTTGTGAAATTTTCCCAAGGAAGGTAAGGATGCATTGTACTCTTGTGACAATAAGTAGAACACACATTTTTTAACTTAATCAATTATACAAATTGATCGAGCTGAAAGCTGACGTGAGCATTCCCTAGGATAAAAGGTAGCCAGCCAGTTACCAGGAAAATGGCAATACTAGCTACTGATAAAAGCTTATCGAAGTCAGAATCCAAACAGGTGGGCAAAGAAGCAAGCAATTAGCGCAAGGGTACGACCGTTCTTGTAAACCATTAATGTCAAATCAAGAAAACCAACGAGAATTATAATTGCAACCCACCACATGCACGACACTCTAACTCAATCAGGATTTTGGATAACAATATCACATGGTCATAACTCATTATACACCACCCACAGATATTTATAGGACCACTCTCCACTGTGTCAGTGCAATGAGAGAGGACCAAATTCCACCCATGTTTATCAAATAGTCTATCCGTTCATTTTTACTTATCTATCCTTAATTTTACGCACCACTTAAAAAATAATAATTTTTTTTATCATAATACCCATATTAATTAGTGCGTAGACTTAATGAATTTGAAAAATAATTTAAATTGTTATGAAACAATAAAAGAAGAAGAAGAGTATTATGAAAAGTAGGGAGAGAGAATTCTTATTGATTTTGGGATGATTTACAATGGAATAGAATCATCTATTTATAGGAAGAGGGTGACTTAGCCACCAAGTAATAAACCCTAGAATCTCTCTAAATATAGACATTCTCCATAAATAAAATTCTGTTTATAACACTCCCCCTTGAATGTCTATTCAACAGATAATGTGTCTCGTTAAAACCTTAACTAAAATAAAACCCAGTGGAAAAAAAGTCTAGTAAAGGAAAAAGAGTACACATCTAACAATACGCCTTTTGGTTGTCTCGTTAAAAACCTTGCAAGGAAAACCCAGTGGGATAAAACCTTGTAAGGGAAAAAGAGTGCAATGCACATTAACTCCCCCTGATGAGAGAGCATCAATTCACATCTTTAAGCCTTCGCATTCCAATCTTGTGCACTAGCCTCTTGAAGGTTGACGTCGGCAGAGATTTGGTGAATAAAATAGTCATATTAAGTCCAATGAATATGTTGCACCTTGAAAATCGTCGCTATCACATTATCATGCTTATAGCATATGTGCGCAAATAGTACTTAATATATGGTACTTCAGGACCAAGAATTGTATATGCTTTGAGCGATTTAAATCTATCATATAAGTCATATAATAGACGTTAATTAGATGCATATCAAGTTTTCATATCATGCTAGACAAATAAGATATCGAAAACTGATTGCACATATCATTGACTTTATACTTTCAAGTGTTGGAACTACAGGTCCAAAACTATATGTCTTTCATATGAAATCAATTCTACTAGAATTGTGTCTTTTTCATTTGGCCAATACTTTTGTGTCTGTATTCGATAGATTTAAGATCCTCATCTATACTTAACACTATGATAGATGTCGTCGACGAACCTTTTATATCGGTTCCAATAATTTTTCATAAAGACATAACATAGAGATCTCTTCATTCATATATTCAGGTACCTGAATCTCTCATGAGATTTTATGAAGTGTTATGTCATGTGATCTTCTAGATCACTTGCTTCCTTATTATGATCACTTTGATCATTTGCTCATTTTTTTTATCAAGAAGTTTTATTTGAAACCGATTAGTCTATACGCTTTAAGCGTACCATAGACTTTGTCCTTCTAGGAGTTAATATGAGCATTTGCAATGAGAATATAGCTACTTTCTTTAGACCAGCAAATGCGTCTGGCATGCTTTGCAATATATTGCAAATGAATTATCCTTTTATGAACTTCAAGTTCATATTATTTTATTCGAGGATCAAGATATACACATGATAATTCATTCTACGTAACTTTTTCTCAATTATTTATCATGTCCCCCCCCTCATGTTAGAAAAACTAACTTGTTTCCTCAATTTTGAGAATCCATCTTTGTGCGTTATGGTGTTAATCAATATACACCGCACATCAATAATAATAAGATGAAATTATTTGGTTCCTGGCCTTGAACCATTTGTGAGGGGAGAATGTAATATACTTTTGTATATGACCTATATCAAACTTATATAGATAACTTTGTTCTCATAAGCAATAGTTTAGCTATTAAGTGGAGGCACTCAATAAATTATTTTGCTAAACCAGTTGTGATGTAAACCAACTTATCAAGATAAACTTCTTGAATAGAAAATCTGAAAATTATGCTTGAAATTAAACTATTGAGCAAGTTACCTCGCAAAATATCATGTTGCGAGTTAATAATAATTGCACATGTAACCATCTCAAAGATGCATCTTATGTGGTATACATGGCAGGTGAATGAGCCCATATTCACCTTTGATATTTCCAGCATTCATGGGATTCAATTCCAATTTTAGTTGGTCAATTAATTAATGAGAACAAACAATATAAGAGAATTCGTAAAGAGCTTTCTAGTTCTTTAATATTTACTCATGTGAATTCTCTATTATTTTTGCACATCATGCTTAGATTGATATGGCTAAACTAATTATGCCAATTGAATAAATTATCAATATTGATAAACTTCAGATTTACACATGACATGTACATTATCAATAAACTCCAAGTTTATTATGATATGAGTTTTTATATCAATAAACTTCTACTTTATTGTGGCATTCTTTTGTTTGTGTAGTACAAACTTTAGAATAAAACGGGTAGCTTTTCACATACATATTATTCCGCTACAAATTGTAGTAATAGAAGATATCAAATCTTTCCTTTATTTATAGTCTCAATATAATCAGTCGCTTTTGCGTATACTTTGGAAACTGAATAAGCTTCTTTGAGACTTATTACAACATACTACATTATTGGTAATCAATTGTGTTTCTCCAAAATAGTATAATTGGCTCTTGCAGAGTTCCCAATTAATTTTGTAGTCCCCCATAATCATCAACATCCATATGGTGAATATCTCTTTTAAGAAGGAAGTTATACCATTATGGTTATGGTCAAAATTATATGCAAGATCTGTTTCTTGCATTACCATTGTCTTTAAATAATCACATTGCCAAAATATTTTGGCGTACAATAAGTACGTGACCAATGACCATTTATGCCATAATAATGACATTATTTTCTTATTTCCTCTCAAACCTCCTTCTAGAGGTGAGTGTGGTATATACCACTAGCACACTCATATTCTTCCAAGAATGAATATGTATTCATAAATCACATGTTGACCATAATCATCTATATGTACTTTACAAAATCTCATGTCAAATCGATGACAAATATTACTTTCACATAGTGAAGGATTATTTTGAGAATCCTTATTGTTCTCATTGTCACAATAATGATGATTATAATTTCGTCTATTGCCACGTCCACATTCATTGATACATTTATAGTAATAATTTTGTCTTCTTTCAGACTTATTACATACTGCTATCACATTCTCTTAAGGGAATGAGAATGGAGCAAATTCAATGGGACGGGTATTTAATTCTTTGCCCACAATCATACATGAATTTGATCATGGCAAGACATAGAAATTTTACCACTTTGGGTGGTTATAATTTCTTTCAAACTCCATCAGAGTTACAATCACAATTTATCGTCTTTGCTTGTATTTAAAATCAAATTATAGAATGTCAAGAATTTGTAAGAGAAAAGTAAAATACTTACCTTAAATCCAGAATTTAATCATGAAGGAAGTTCATGGAACAATTGACAATCATTATGCTCAATCCTAAAGCTTCTACTCAATTGATTAGAGTCTCGTGCGGATAACGTGTTATGAAACAATAAAAGAAGAAGAAGAATATTACAGAGAAAAGTAGGGAGAGAGAATTCTTATTGATTTTGGGATGATTTACAATGGAATAGAACCCTCTATTTATAGGGAGAGGGTGACTTAGCCACCAAGTAATAAAACCCTAGAATCTCTCTAAATATAGATATTCACCATAAATAAAATTCTATTTATAACATAAATTGAGTTATTAATATTAAAGGCAAAACAGGAAAAATAAATATTTTTTTTTATATGCGTAAAGTGACAAGTAAAAATAAAAATTTATTTTTTGACAAATTAAAAGTAAACAAAGGGAGTATCTACGATATATTTTGATTGTGCTTTTTTCAATTGATAACTAACATTCATTGCATTCAACTGTGACCTCATTTAGTATTTTACCTTATCAATTCACGCTGGAAACTACCACCCACTGATATTAGCTACCAATAGGGGTGATGTTATTCAATGTTCTTATTTTTTTTCCTTAACCACGGACAAAATAAATAAGGAAGAGACTATAGTAAAATAAAAGTAGCATTAAACAGGTAACCACAAGGCATGACATATTTCTGGTCTGTACAAATCAGGACCAAATGTCTAGTCAATTAATCACATGGATCTCTCCTTAAATAAACTTTCCCTTACTATAATTAGGAGCGTAGCTTACCCACTCTTGTCCTATTTTTTCTTTCCAATATTGCTTTCATTTTTTTTTCTCAGAGATCCTTCGATCTCATGCCACACTAATGATGTTTTCTCCATTACTGAAGCTTGACATTACTTTAAATGCCGAGTGTCTAGTAGATGATGCTTGTCCCTGATCAAGTGACAAGGATAATCTCAGTGACAATGGCTCGACTTCTGAGTTCTGGTTCACGTTAAGGTCAACCGCTGTTGCTCGATTGGGCATTGAAAGCGTAGGAACAGGACGAACCGGTATATACGAATTCACTTGATTTCGTTGCAACAGACTTGGATTTTCTCTTGACTGATCAATCTGTGCTGGTAACATGATAGGTGCCACTGGAAATGCATTGGTTTTGGTAGCTTCTATAGTAGTAGGCAATGTTGGTGGTGCTAGAACTGCTGGAACTAGGATTTCTTGCTTATTTTTTCCCTCTTCTATTGGCATTACTGATACCTGTTTGTCATAGAAAGAAAACCTTAGAAACTGACGTCCAAAAAAACAAATAGCATCATTAAAAGTGAAGTGGCAGAGAATTCAGTTAGTGTTCATCAGACTTAACAGCTGATCTCTTTTGAACCAAGGAAAAATCTTTTTAAGGCTAACGCTAAAAAGTACTTACTTCAAATTCTCGAGGCACAACAGAAGAATATGCAACTAAAAAAAAAACAGGAACAGCAGCAAACCCCAGCACCAATATCAATTCGGAAAAAAGGAAAACTTTAAATGAGAATTAAAATACTACTCCCTATATTTAAAAAGAGTGATAGGTTCGACCTACAACAATTAAATCATCCAAGTTTTCTACGTCAAATAACGATATCAGTTCCTTTAATTTATCTAGAACATTCTATACACACAAAAAAAAAATTGCATGACTATTTACCACAAAAAAAAAAAAAAAATTGTTTGACTTTTCATTATAATAACGGTGAGATTGATAAAACAAGTTTGATAAACGAAGACAAGATTGAGTGCACGTACCGAGTCAGTGGTGATATCAAAGAGGCTAGATCGGCGGCGGCGACGATTGAGGTTGCTTCGTCGGAGGAAGTACTTCTGAGCATGGCTTGCAACCTGTGTCGGTGTGCGTGTCTTTACGAAGTTTCTAGAGATTCCTCTCCAGTCTCCTTTCCCCACTTTCTGCAATCCTAATAGGAATAACTTGTGCTCTTCCTCCGTCCATGGTACTCCTTTATACAGAAAACCAAATCAACCACAGCTTCATCAAAAATCAATTTTTAGGGGAAATGAACTTCTTTTATACAAGATCTAATTTTTTCTATGATTCGACATCATTTTTTCGAACTTTTTAAAAAATAAAATTTATATAACATAAATCACAACTTCTGTATGGTTAAACAATACAAATTTGACTATGTATTAAACAAATTAGGAAGGAAAAATATAAACAAAAAATTTGTTCATAACGAGGGGACACGATCGATGAATCTAATAGAAAGTTGACTCAAGAGAAACATTTATTGACTAATAACTGAGAGAAAGAATTGAATCAAAGACGAAAAAAAGAAATTCTGCAATTGTAAAAAGCGCAAAATAACATCAATTTTTCACGAAAGACAATCAACAATTCGACAGCAACAAGAAAATAATAGGATGAGAGATCTCACCTCGCTTGCGCTCGCGGCCGCTGTTGGACTGGTGTTGAACAGCGTCATCTGCAGAGGCATACCCTTCCTCAGCCACTTTAGATGACTCATTATTGTTATTAGCATTTGGCTGTTCGTACTGTGAGAGATTGCTCAAACTGACGCTCTTCCTCATAGGATCCACTTTTACTCTCACACCAAACAACATGATTTCTCCTTCTACACCACCGGCGGCCACTGCCTCCGCCGACGATTCATCGCAACACGCGCTCGACATCCTTCTCGAAGAATCCACGAATCAAGTGATCGGTATATATATATATATATCTGTATAAACACTTTTGCTGTATCGTATATAACGTTTCACAAGAGAGAGAGCCGTACACCTATTGAAAGGAGCGAATAAAGCGGTATGGAGATTTGGAAATATATAAAGGGTGCTGACAAGTGTGATGTTGACAAGGACCACTTATATGAAAATAAAAATAAAAAAAGATTTAACTTGTACTTACGGTCTAACGATTTTCAAGATGCTAAATGGAAAATGTTTTCTAGCCGTTCAATAATTTCAAGTACGTTCTGCACAACTAAAATTGTTCAAATAATTTTTTAAGAAATTGAAAAAAGTTTAATATAATTATATGTGGCCTCCACCATGTCTACTGTAGTACTATAAAATTGAATTAAGGGTGTTAAACGGGCTGGGTTGGACCGGTTTCGGACCGGCCCAGACTGGTATAACCCGGAACCGGCTCGGACCGGTAATAGGGGGTTGAGCTGAGCTGGGCTGGGTTGGGGAGTTTGGGGGGTTTGCGCGGTTCATCTGGCCCAAACGGGTAACCGGAACCGGTTGAACCCGGTAGAGTGAATAGTAACTCTTACCGGGTTAACCGGCCAGGTCCAAACGGCTATTTTTTTTTTGTTTTTTTTTTTTAAATTTTTTAACTTGTGGGCCCCACAGACCGTTGGCAACGGTCAGACCATGTTTTGGTCTGTTGGCCAACGGAAAAATTGCACAAATAGCCTTTTTTTTAACCCTTTTTCAATTTATAAAACTAACCTTCTCTAAAACTATAAATACACAGCCCCCATCTTCTTCATTTCTTCACTCATTACTCATTTCTCAATCTCAATTTCTCTCATTCTCTCATTCTCCAATTTGCAAGAATTCAAGTTTTCAATCTAATTTTATTTGGCTCTCTTTTCTTGAATTTAATTTATCGTGTTTTGTCATTCGGAATTTGAAGTTTGAACTTTGAACAATTGAAGTTCAAAATTGAAATACTTGCTTGACATTTGTTCATGGTAACCTCGGGATTGCCTAATCAAGCGCTCAATTATTGGCGAATTCGGTGCACTCCCTCCAACTCTTTCTCTTATTTACTATTTTAATTGCATATTTAATTTTAGCTTATACTTTAATTTTTATAATATGTTTAATGCTGCTAAAAGAGCGTGTAAAAGAGTTATTGGTAGGGAAAATAAAAAAAGAGATAGTCCTTCAGCATCTGGTAGTAATAGTAATAACCCATTATCATTTACACATGTTTCCGAATCATCGCCTAATGATAATTTAGATATAGATTATGAACAATTACAAGAAGATTTTGGAATAGAAGATAATGAAATAGGAATGGAAGATAAGATATCAGCTACACCTACTAGTGTTGGAGTTGGTAGTATTGGGGTTGCTACAAGGGGTGGTGGTCGTGGCACTAGAAGTAGACCACCTGTGGCTTCGACTACTAATCGTAGAAAAAGAAGTAAGGTTTGGAATTTTTTTAAAATAATAGAAGGTACTGATAGAGTTAAATGCAAACTTTGTAAAAGTGATTTTAAACATTTGACTGGAGGAAATTTAGGGGGGACTGAGACGCTTAGTAGACATATGAGAATTGAACATCCCATAGAATGGGGCGCTGATGGTGATGGAAATCAAACAACTCTTAACCCTACTACTGGAGGTCTAGTGAAATATGATAAAATGAAATGATCGTGAGGAGTTAGCAAAATGATTGCTTTGGGTTGTCTACCTTTTTCTTTTGCTTCTTCATCATATCTTATTATGTATATTCAAAGGATTTACAATCCTTTATTTAAAGGTATCCCTAGAAGTACTTGTAGAGCTGATATATTTAGACTTCATGGACAATATCAAACATACATACGTTATTTGTTTAGCCACCTTCCTTGTAGAGTTTCTCTAACTTCTGATATTGGTCATGCTGTTAATGGAAATGATTATTTGACAATTACATGTCATTGGATAGATGATACTACTTGTATGCAAAAACGTATTATCGTTTTTAGATATGATGAAGATCAGAGTCATACTGCTACGTTTATAAGTAGTACTATTTGTGAAATTGTTGAATTTTATAATCTCAAGCAAAAAGTATTGTGTATGTCTTTTGATAATGCTTCTAACAATAATGCCGCAATTTCAATATTAAAACTGCATTTGCAACCGCCTCTTGAGGAAATTTTTCATGTTAGGTGTGCATGTCATGTTTATAATTTAATTGTTAAAAGTGGCCTTGATTTATTTTCGACTGAGATTACTCATGTTAGAAGAGCAGTTGGTGTTATTCAAGGAAATAATAGACAATCTAGAATAAAGGAATTTAAGAATAAGTGTGTCCAGTATAACCTTAAACCCAAATTCATGCCAGACGAAATTGTTACTAGATGGAATTATACATATATATTTTTAAAATGTTGCTACAAATATAGATTTTCAATAACTGAAGTTGCTAATGCGCATTGTACTGATCCAAACCGTATGCTAACAAGTGGTACTTGGGAGGTCATTAATGATGTTGTTAAATTTTTACATAAATTTTATACAGCTACTGTTGAGTTTTCTGGAGCATATTACCCTACTGTTACTATGGCTTTAGTACATATAGCTGAAATTTCTTTTCTACTCTTTGAATTTAAGAAGAAAGAAAAATATAGGGATGTTGTTGAAAAAATGCAAGCAAAATTCAAAAAATATTTTTTTCCAATTCCTCCGATTTACTTAATTGGTGCTGTTTTAAATCCTTCTATCAAGATGTCTGATTGTCACCAATTAATGAATGCCTTATATACTTATATGGAGATTGGACCAACTGAAACCCCAGATTTATACACTTGTATGCACAAGCTAAATGATTATTTACAACAATTATATAATTATTATACAAATGTAATTGATGATGCTGCTCTTAATGTAGGCAATGTTAATCCAACTATGCATTGTACCACTTCTGCTACTGTGGATGATGAAGAAGGTCTTGATAGTTTTAATATTTTTTCTACATTTTCTAACACTCAAACCAGTAGCAGGAACATTGATGAACTTCAATTCTACTTGCAGAAGCAAAAAGAGCCTCACACAAAGGAATTTTCACCGTTGGGATGGTGACATGAGAATGAAAAGCAATTTCCTGTTCTTTTCGCTATGGCTCGGGACGTGCTGAATGTACCAATTTCTACTGTTGCATCGGAGAGTGCATTTAGCCAAGCAAGACAACAACTTGGAGACACCCGCCACTCATTGGGAAGCAATGCTTTGGAAGTTTTAGTATGTTTCAGAGATTGGATTAGATCAGAACGAAGAAATCAAGGACGTGAAGATGTTGATAGCCCAGAAGACGAGGAACTTAGAGATATATTAACACATGGAAACCCATCCGAATTTAACACTCCAGAAGAAGGTCAATCAGTTCATATTGATTATGATGAACTTACTAAGGCAATGCAAAACCTTTGAATTTACTATTTTACTTGTTGAAAAAAATGTAAACCTTTCAATTTGTAAGTTTGAAACTTTGAAATTTGAATTAAGAAATAAAAGTAGCACTTGCAATAAGTGCATTTTTCCCATCTTCCTTGTATTCTTTATGTTAGTACTTTGTAATGCACTTATTACAATATTTATACAAAATTTCAAAAAAAAAAAATTAAAATTACACTAAACCCGGCCCGACCCTCTCAACCCGTAACCCGTACAGTTTAGTTTTTACCCGATTGAACCCGAATCCGTTAAACTCGTTAAGAACCAACCCGGAACCGGTCCGGACCGTAACCCGTACGGGTCAAAAAAGGGAGGCCCGGCCCGGCCCGATTAGCCCATTAAACACCCATAAATTGAATACATTTTTCCACGGTAAAAAAAAAAGAAGAAAAATCCTTAGTGACAGTAACGTAATGATTCAATTGTTAACAAGGAAGACATTTATAAACTGATAATATCAGTTACTTTAATTTGTCATTTAAATTACTTCCTCCGGTCAACTTTATGAAATTTATTTTCACACATATTATGAAATTTATTTTTTAATATTAATTAACAATAAAATTTATTTATTAAAAATATAACAAATATTCTAATAAGAGCAACTTTAAAAAAAGTTAAACTGAAAAAATAAATATCGCGGATTCTAAAAAAAATTAAAATGGATCGGATGGAATACGGTGATATTCATGATAATGTTTCTCTCGTGTGGCTAAAGCTAACTTTTATTAAGCTTTGGACTTTGGAACACGTGGCGACGATTTGACGGTTTATCCGAATCTTCGGTGTGGAGCTGAGTCTGATTTTATTGGAAGTCTAAACCAACTCATTTCTGATAGTGTAATATCTCGGGGCCAGTCCTGATATTGGAAAATTTTATGGGGCTGAAGTTTTTCTCCCAAAAAATTAGCAACAAAAATTATACGTACTCATATCATGTACAACATGTATTCTTATCAAGTTCTTATAAAAACAGGTGAAAATGGTGTTTCTTTTATCTCAATTTAATGTCAATAATATTATTCATGATTCAAACAATTTTTATTCTATGAACTTTTGCTTATAAATATAAAGATTTATTTTTCTTTGTTCTTGCTGTTTTATTTTATGTGCATTGTCACTATTTGAAAAGTCAAAAGTAAATAAAATTCCTCAATCATAACTATTGTGACTAAATATTTGATCCATTTCGGTTAAACCTAGGGTATCATTATTTATATACGAAGAGAGTGGTAAATGCATATCTGTTTGTTCTTTTTTCTTTGATTTTAATGGCATGAGCCAAGATAATTGTACTGAATTTTGACTTTGTGGTTACTTGTTTTGTCGGAATTTTGTTTCGAAAAACAAATTCAGATATTTAATCGGATGCAAATTCCAATAACCATCAGAAAGTCTGTATCGTCATTAATTCTCATCACCATCACCAGTTATCTTATGAGGTTTATCGGTATCTTTTTTTGTTTGTTTTTCATTCGATTTTGCTTGACTTTTACAGTTTACTAGACCAAGTAAACCATCTCTTCATTTATAAGACTTTTACCGCAACAATAACATATATTAAAATAATAACAAAAAACAAATTCGTACAATCACATCCTTTTATTAACTCTAATTATTTGTAACAGTGTATATTACACTGATTGTATATTTATTAAATTAGTGTGATCCGTTTTTTTCTACGCTGATTCTCTCTTTTTCGATTTTATAATTTGAAAACACTTCCTATATTAAAAATAGTCAAATTTTATGTCATGGCAATTTATATTTACACAAATCATTTGTTTGCAATTTAAGAGCATGAAGTTCAATCTACTGTTGTTGCTAAGAATAACTGAACTACGACTCAAATATTCTAAACTTTGCTTACCGCAAAGAACTACTTTTTACACGTTGGAATTTTTATTGATTTTTACTTCAGCAAGAAACTTATTTCTTAATTACTTGTTTTCTTTCCGGCAAAGTTTTCTGATTAGTCGGTGAATGGAATAGTTTATAAATGGGTCAAATCAAGAAGCTATGTTAAACAGGTCCACCTACCATTACAAAGTGATAACATTATCTTTCTAAAGATAAATTTGACTTTAATTAAGATAATTAAACTTGGGTCAATAATAACGTGATTTGGTTCCATGCACAAGAATCAATGTTGTATTATGAACTTAAAATAATCAAATTATTGGTGCAAGTGGATGATAAAATTAAATAAATAATTAGGTAATCACGTGAAAAGAGAAATGCTTAGCGATTGATTAACTGACAAGCTTGTCTAATTAAACGCATTTAATTAAGTCCGGCAATAGGTAGATACCTTGCTATTGTAAATAACAGATCTTGAAATCTTTAAAACAGAATGGCTAGCTGTGCTCCTTCCTCAATTATTTGACTCAAGATAATGTTAAATTTCTTGCTAGCTAGTTAGGGCCACCCAATTAATTACTTTATTACCTATTTTATCTGTAAGTCTCTTTCAATAATGATGGATACCTAGTGCCCAACGTATTATCAAAACTACATTTTAGATTTGACTCATTACTGATCATGTTGGTTGAAATATTTTCTTTTCTTTGTTTGCTCAGTTATTTCGGGTAACGGATAGAGATCACTATATACGATTGACACCGGGTTCGTCCATTGTTTGATCAATCGAGGGTGAAACATGACTGGTCAAACCTCGAGTTCGAGTTATATCGAACTAAGGCGCAAAATTAGATTGTCGAGCTCATGACCAAAGACCAAGCAAGATCGAGACCGAGCAAGATCGAGGGAAACTTACCGAGCCAAATAACGGAAAGCTGAAATATCCGCAATCGGTCGAGGATCATAGCGGAAATCTCAGCACGTATCAAGAAGAGATCGATTAATTAGTAAATCATGAGATTTTTAACATTGTAAAGAATTATACCAAAAGCAGAACACCCCCACTATATAAAGGGGGCTCTGATCATTTGTAGGACACATTGTAACATGCAAAAAGAAAGCAATATACTGATTATTTCTAGTTCTTATCATCTTGTTGTTCAGTTCTAACACTAGTTGAGATATTTCTTGGCTCGAGAGTGATCAAACTCAGAGGCTAAAGCTGTTCAATTTTGTGGTTTGCATTAATTTTATTATCGTTAATTTCAATATTAATATGTTTTCTTAATTCATATCAAGTTATATCACGTATCCTTAAAATCGCGTACAAATATAATTGTTACCCAATTTTAAGGGTAAACAATTTGGCGCCCACTGTGGGGCTAAGGATAATAGTGATTACCTGATACAAACTTTCATAACACACACTATTTTACACTTGTTCTTTGGAGTATCTTTGATTCGAGGACCAGAATGTCGAACTCTCAGTCAGCATCCCTACACATTGACAATGATTTCGGCCACCACAACGAAAGTGATAACATAGCATCACGGAACGACGTATCCCCGGTTGACCTCGATGGAGTTCCGATTGTAGATCTAATTGACGTCAGCTCACATGTAGCCATCACACAAATTTGACCATCGATACCAATGGCAGTGTCCGTGGAGATGTTCGATCAGCCGCTCAAAGCACTCATGGCGATGAAGATGGCGGGATCAGCCTCGGGTGATCTTTGAAATGTTGCAGGCTCAAGAGGCAGCGATAGCCCAGCTTCAAAACCAGTATCACCCATGAGTAGGATCGAGCCTGAGCCGTCACAGGAAGTTGTTCACAAGGTCGAATCGAATTCAAGGAAATCAAATGAGAAAGAATCGGAGACCAATCCTGCAATTATGAAGATGCTCGAAGAACTAACAAAGCGAATTGAGTCGGGGAAAAGAAGATCGAGGCAAACGACAAGAAGATGGAAACTTACAACTCCAGGGTCGATCAAATCCCGGGGGAACCGCCAATATTAAATGGACTGGACACCAAAACGTTTGTGCAAAAACCTTTCCCCTCGAGCATGGCTTCAAAGCCAATCCCCAAGAAGTTCCGCATGCCCGAGATTCCAAAGTACAATGGGAGAACCTATCCGAACGAGCATGTCACCTCGTACACATGTGCTATCAAAGGGAATAATCTAGAGGATGACGAGATCGAATCTGTCTTGCTAAAGAAGTTCGGAGAGATCCCGTCAAAGGGAGCTATGATATGGTACCATAATTTACCACCTAATTCTATTGACTCATTTGTTATGCTTGTAGATTATTTCGTAAAGGCACACGATGGGGCTATCAAGGTCGAAACCAGGCAGTCGGACCTTTTCAAGGTAAGGCAGAATGACTATGAAATGCTCAGAGAATGTATGTCTCGATTCCAAATGAAACGGATGGACCTACCATTGGTCGCTGATGATTGGGCTATTCAAGCGTTCACCCAAGGACTCAATGTTCACGCTCGGTGGCTTCACATCAGTTGAAACAGAATCTGATAGAATACCTGGCTGTTACTTGGGCCGATGTGCATAATCGGTACCAATCAAAGATCAGGGTTGAAGATGATCAACTTGGGGCTCTTTCTAGGTCCGTTTATCCTATCTGACCCGTTGATAGAATAAAGAGGGATATTGATTGAGAACCGAGGTTAGGAAGAGAGAGATACCAGCCGTATAATGGAGCTGCTCTGGGTGAAATTCTACACGAAATGAAAGGAGAAGTGATCAAGGCCAGAGCTCTTGAGGGCTCATGAGCAAGAACGGCTTCGACAGACGTATCGGACCTAAAGAAGCAGTACGATTATCAGAATACAACTTTAATGTTGATGCAACTACCATCATATAGGCTATCGGACGCATCAAAGATACTGAGTGGCCTCGGCCTTTACAAACCGATCCATCACAAAGGGATCCAATCAAATGTGAAAATATCATGGCACATATGTCCACAGAACGGAGGATCGTCGACAATTGGGAGACGAAGTAGCTCGGTTATTCAACAACGGGCACTATCGGGAATTTCTGAGCGACCGAGCCAAGAATCATTTCAGAAACAGGGATTCCAAGAAATAAAACTAGCAAGACTAACCTCAACACGTCATTTATATGATCATCGGAGGGGTCGATATTCCTCAAGGTCTGATGTTAAATCGCACCAAAGTATCAATCACAAGGGAAAAACGGACCTGAGATTACATACCAGAAGGAACTTTATCTTTCAATGACGAGGATGCACAAGGAATCATCAGCCCCATGATGATGTAGTGGTAATTTCTGTACTCATAAATAAAACTCGAGTTAAACGTGTATTAATTGTTCCAAGCAGCTCGGCCAACATCATTCGATCGAGGGTCGTAGAGCAACTCAGCCTACAGGACCAAATCGTACCTGTCGCCAGAGTGCTAAACCGATTCAATATGGCTTGCGAAACTACTAAGGGAGAAATAACATTACCGGTAAATATAGCCGGTACCACCCAGGAGACCAAGTTTTATGTGATCGAAGGGGACATGAGATACAACACTCTATTCGGGAGGCCATGGATCCACAACATGAGGGTTGTGCCCTCGACCCTTTACCAGGTATTAAAATTGTCAACACCGAAAGGGATCAAGACAGTCTACGGGGAACAACCCGCTGCAAATGAGATGTTTGTCGTCGATGAAGTAATTTCGATATCAACACTCTCATCGACAAAGGAGCCAGGTTCAAAAACCAAACAGGAAGCCAATTAGCAATTACCGATGCCAGCCTCGACCCAACCGGACAAGCAACAGACTGATGATGACGATGATTACGAGGTTCCTCGATCCTTTATAGTTCCCGATGATTCCAATGCTACCAAATCAACGGTCGAAGAGCTGGAGCAGGTTGTACTGATCAAATATCTACCTAATCGACAGGTATACCTAGGCATGGGGTTAACTCCCGAGTTCAGAAAAAAAACTCATTCAATTTCTTATAGCTAACATGGATTGTTTTGCTTGGTCCCATCTCAATATGACAGGGATCCCACCGAAGATCACTACTCACAATCTGAGCCTAGACTCGAAATTCCATCCTTTAAAGAAGAAAAGGAGACCCCATTCCGAGATCAAGCATGCTTTCATCAAGGACGAGGTAACTAAACTCCTTAAATAGGGTCCATCCAGGAGGTCAAATACCCGGAATGGTTAGAAAACTTAGTAGTAGTCCCTAAAAAGAAGAAACAAACTGAGAATGTGTGTAGATTATAAAGATTTAAATAAGGCATGCCCCAAAGACTTTTTATTGCCTAACATCGATCGCATGATCGATGCCACGACCGGCTACGAGATCCTTATTTTTCTCGATGTCTACTTCGGTTACAACCAAATACAGATGAACCTGGATGACCAAGAAAAGACATCCTTCATCACTAAGTATGGCACATACTGCTATAACATAATGCCATTTGGATTAAAAAATGCCGGTGCCACTTACCAACGCCTAGTAAACCGAATGTTCAAAGAACAATAGGGAAATCCATGGAAGTTTATATTGATGATATGCTAGTTAAGTCCCTCGAGCAGAGGACCATTTAAAGCATTTGCAGGAAACCTTCAGTATATTGAAGAAGTACAACATGAAGCTGAATCTAGAAAAGTGCGCGTTCGGAGTCAGATCAGGTAAATTTCTCGGATTCATGGTGTCCAACCAAGGAATCGAGATCAACCCCGACAAGATCAAAGCTATAGAGGATATCAAGGTAGTGGATAATGTGAAGGCCATACAAAGGCTAACATGACGCATTGCCGCCTTAGGGCGATTCATCTCGAGGTCTTCCGATAAGAGCCATCGATTTTCTAGTTACTGAAGAAAACAAAACTTCACATAGACCCCGGAATGATAACAGGCCTTTGAAGAACTTAAGCAATACCTATCGAGCCCGCCATTGCTTTACATACCAAGGGCAGACGAACGACATACTTGTATTTAGCTGTATCGAAAATAGAGGTAAGTGGAGTCCTAGTCCGGGAAGAACAAGGTATGCAGTTTCTGATTTATTATGTTAGCAGAATCTTAGGTGAGGCCGAAACTAGATATCCTCACCTAGAAAAATTGGCACACGCTTTGCTAAGTGCCTCTAGAAAATTGAAACCATATTTTTAGTGACATCATATATATGTTGTGACAACCTATCCATTGCGAAATATAATGTACAAACCCAAACTCTTGGGACGATTGGCCAAGTGGGCCGTATAAATCAACGGGTACGATATCGAATATCAACCCCGAACATCCATTACATCTCAAATTTTGGCAGATTTCATTGACGACTTTACGCCAGCCCTAATACCTGAAGTCGAAAGAGAGTTTTTGGTAAACTCGGGGATGTCTTCGGGAATCTGGACCCTCTTTACAGACGGTGCTTCGAATGCAAAGGGGTCCGGACTTGGCATTATACTGAAGCCACCCACATGCAACGCAGTTAGACAATCTATTAGAATTGTGAATTTGACTAATAACGAGGCCGAATATGAGGCCATGATCGCAGGTCTCAAACTAGCCAAAAGCTTAGGGGCGGAGGTGATCGAAATAAGTGTGACTCCCTCCTTGTAGTGAACCAAGTTAACAGAATGTTTGAAGTTAGAAAAGAATGAATGCAAAGGTACCTAGATATGTTACAGGTAACATTACATTGGTTCAAATAGTGGACTTTGCATCATGTGCCTCGAGATCAAAATAGTGAGGCTGATACCCTTGCAAATAGGGGGTCGTCAGTCAAAGACAACAAGCTCAACTCGGGGGCAGTCGTACAACTCATGAGGTCGGTAGTAAAAGAAGGTCACGCCGAAATAAACTCCAAGCTTAACCTGGGATTGGAGAAATAAATACGTAGAGTATATGAAGATCAAGAAACTTCCCTCAAATCCAAAAGAATCGAGGGCCTTGCATACAAAGGCAGCCCAATTCAGCTTGTCCAAGGACGAAACCTTGTTTAGAAGAATGTTCGATGGCCCGCTAGCAATATGTATGGGATTGGGAGTATGTTCTGAGGAAAGTTCATGAGGGCACCTGTGGAAATCATTTAGGCGCCAAATCGTTAGTTCAAAAAGTGATCAGAGTCAGCTATTACTGGATCGACATGGAAAAGGATGCGAAAGAGTTCATACGAAAATGCGACAAGTGCCAAAGATATGCTCTGATGATTCACTAACCTAGGGAGCTGTTGCATTTGGTCGGCGCTCTTCCACGGGTACCAAGTAAGGCTTAATTTATCTTATTTATGACTGATTATTTTTCTAAGCGGGTTGAAGCACATACGAGAAAGTTAGGGAGAAGGAATTCATTGACTTCATTTGGGACCACATCATATGTCGGTTCGGGATGCCATCCGAAATTCTTTGTGACAACGGGAAATAGTTTATCGGCAGCAAAGTGACCAAGATTTTCGAAGATCATAAGATCAAAAGGATCTTATTGACACCTTATCACCCTAGTGGGAATAGACAAGCCGAATCGACTAACAAAACCATATTCCAAAACCTTAAGAAAAGGTTTACCGACGCCAAGGAAAATGGAAGAAGATCTTGCCTGAAGTTTTTTGGGCATATCGCACAACTTCAAAGTCTAGTACCGGGGCTACCCCATTCTCATTGGTTTATGGCACCGAAGCTCTAATAAAGGTCGAAGTCGAGGAGCCAAGTATCAGATTTCGATATGCATTAAAGGAATCAAATGATGAGGCCATGAATACGAGCCTGTAGCTATTGGATGAAAGGCGTGAAACTGCCCTTGTTCGATTGGTCGACCAAAAGCAACGGATCGAGAGGTATTACAATTGAAGTGCCAACCTTCGATACTTCAATGTCGGGGACTTAGTACTAAGGAAGGTCACACTAAACACCCGAAATCCGAACGAAAGGAAATTGGGGCTAAACTTTGAAGGACCGTACCAAATTCTGGAGGTCAGAGGGAAAGGATCTTATAAGCTTCGAATGATGAACGGAGAACAACTACCGAGTAATTGGAATGTAACTCACCTAAAACAATATTACTGCTAAGGTACAACCCCATTTCATTTCCTTTTATTTTCGGACTAACACTTGTAGGTGGTCGACAAGGAGCGGCACAAAGTTTTTAGGTCTGAAAGCACGTGTTGTACTCTTTTTCCCTTGAACCGGTTTTGTCCCAAATGGATTTTTCGGGAAGGTTTTTAATGAGGCAACAGTGGATCGTGCTAACTTATAATCAAAGGTCGATCACGAATCGATGTCGAAGATAGCATTAACAGTATCCGAGTTTCCTCTACAATCAACCTCGAATACTAGTGTGCATTACCCTCGAATATTAACTTTAGCGAGGAAATTACTTCGTAAAGAAAGGGTCTCGACAGGTAGGATTTATTGTAAGGGCCAAATGGTCAAACGAACCGTGCCCACATAGATTACTCGAGCCCTGGCATAAAACATGTATGCATGTATGACTGCTTTGCACAAGAATAAAGAGAAGTACTTTCTTTGCAATCATCTTATGTTTTAAAAAATTTCCTCTTTACATCCTATAACCAGAATACGAATGAGCACTCCCTCACGGTAACGAGCTCAAGGTCAGCTTATAACCGGAATTCGAATGGTCACTCCCTCACTCGGGAACTGCCATCCAAAAACAAACTCGAACGACTCAAGTTACTGGGCCTCAGGGGCATAAGACCTATGAGGCAACTCCCGGATTTTAAAGGCCACGGCCACCCCGCTCG
The DNA here is from genome assembly GCF_000715075.1 of Nicotiana tabacum. NCBI lineage: Eukaryota > Viridiplantae > Streptophyta > Magnoliopsida > Solanales > Solanaceae > Nicotiana > Nicotiana tabacum. The sequence continues at coordinate 121,544,481 of NC_134087.1, forward strand.
GGGACTGTTATCTTGGGCAAGCCCGGATAGCTCGGGAAAGCAAGTCCGATGGGCAGCTCCCTAACTAAAAGGCTATGGCCATATTGGCACAATTCGGAGACGTCCGAAACTGGTAACAAAAACTAGGCCTTCGAAAAAGAAATTTTTTTCATAACCGGTTCTAAAGGATACCCTCGGCGAACTACAATCTCAGCTTACTTTGGAAAAAAAGTTTCCGGTAACACCGAACCCCCAAGACGCCTTAAAATAGAGTAATGTAAATGCGAGGTTTGTTTGAACTTTCGAACATAACCTAAGTTATTTTATGCTAAGGCATCCCGGCCTTCGTGAATACAAGTAATAAGGTTAAGGGAAAATATGAAAGTCGAGAGGGAAATAAAATCTTCATATATATATTTATCCAAAAATCTTTTTAAAAAGGCCAGAATGACCCAATACAAAAACCTACAATGGCCAAAACGACCTCAAAAAGATGCAAAAAAGTAAAAAATAAAAAAAGTATAAAGGCCTAAATGGCCTGGTCCTTATCGGAGACAGTATCTTCATCCTCGGGATCTTCCCCGTCTTTAGACTTGCTTAAGCTCTCGGAATCTTCCTCGAGAAAGGCTAGCTTCCGGGCCCTGGCTTCTTCTACTTTGGCACTCTCGAGTTCAGACAGTACGTCGAAGTTCTGAGCAGGAACTCCTTCAAGGGCTTCCTTTCGAGCTTGCCACTTTGCATGCTCTACCATACTTTTAGCCTGCGCTTAGATCGCCTCGACGTCAACCTTGAAGCAGTCCACTTTGGCATCAGCCTCGGTCTTGGCCTTAACCACCTCTGATTTGGCTGCCTCGAGTTCCTTGGCTAGATTCTCTTTACCAGGAATAGCCGAGACCAACTGAGATTGGAGCTCCTTGATCTCTTTGGCCTACACCGAGGATTTCTCTTTTGCGGCCCGAAGTTGGGCCTCGACCGACTTCAGTTGTGCTTGGACAGCTTCCTTTTTTGAGGCTAAGAGGTCCATATTTTTCTTGAACTCCTCAGCCTTAACTTGTATTGTATATACATGTGCCTGGAGTTGCTCGAGCTGTTCAAGCCTCTGTGAGACCTGCATGATTGGATCGTTAGCCACTATGTCCAATTTGTCTTCACTATCGTGAAGTACTCGAATTACCTGCTCGGTCATCTCGGCGTGTTCCCTCCGAGCCGCTTCTAATTCGGCCTGAAGCTTCTCACTCAGAAGCTTGTAGGTGTCCCTCTTATTAGTAAGCACTCAAACCTCGGCCTCGTGTTGTGTTAACTCCTTCCGGTATCGGAGGAAAGACTCATGGTGTAGTAGTGCCTGCAAACATATAGGAAGGTATTATGATTGTTTACAACTTTAAGTTTAAAATACATAATCAGAAAGACACTTGAAGTTACCCAATTCAATGCTTGTTGAGCTTCATTGAATAGGCAGGGCATTTCCACCTTGTTCATCACGACCTGGTCCTCTTTGGTCACCAAACACTGAAGATAGATAGTGACCCCCACGGGGGCAGAGAAAACCCGAGCATCCTTCGGGATAGAAAAAACTATTTACTGCTTTTGGCCAGGGTCAACACACGGAGCCGGGAACCGGTCCACTAACTTTGGGCTCGAGGAAGACCTACTAGCTCCCAGCGATAGTACATTTTTTGGCACTAGCAAGTCTCCAAGCCGAGTGACGTACTCTGAGGCAGCAGACTCTAACCCATCTAAGAAGTTGTGGATATCTGCAGCCCCATAAGGCCCCTCGTAAGAACGACTTTCTAGCATGCCGGCCTCATGGATCATGGCATCTGAGAACTAAGGAGACCCCTTGATAAGGTCAATCTCCCCAAGCTCATCCTTCGGGGCACTCTCCTCTGCTCAAGGAGTATCAACCCCGATCTCTATCTTAACCCCCCTAGCTTGAGGTGGGGTGACCTCGCCCCCTTTTGGTTTGGGAGCTTCGGTTAAAACTCCCTCATCGACCTCCTCATGTCGAGACGGTTTAAATTCAGCACCTGCCGGTTCGGAAGGACCTTGTATCACGACACCTGCCCGCACGCGGGCCAATAGCTTGGATTTCTCTTCTTCTTCTTCGAACTTATTCCTTAGCCGGTGGACAGAGCCCAAGGATAAAGCGTCGGTGCTTCCTTTTAGCTTGCACGACCTCTTCTTTGGTTTTTTCTTTCCCGAGTTCGGGGAACTCGTAGCCCTTTTTCTCTTCTTTTCATCACCCTACCTTGTAGCAGGGGACTCGAGAGGCACATCTTCATCACTAGATAGAGGCCTCATAGCAACATATTTGGGGAGACCTACCAAAGAAAACAGAACCGTTAAGAATTCGACAGCGCAAGGAGGAAATCAAACATTATTACATCAAAAAAAAAAACTTACCATGATTTTTGGCCTCCCACCGACCCTTCGACAATTCGCGCAATATGCGCTTGGAATATGGTCTCTATGACACCAGGCCCGCGACCCACTCTTTGAGTTGAGGAACTATATCTGGCATCCGGGACACGGCTATACCACAAAAACACCGATAAGAAGGAAGGAAAGGGAAGAAACAATAAATAAAATCTTTATGGAGAAGTTATACTTACGCTTCATGTTCCATTTCTCGGGAAATGGCATATCTTCGGCAAGGAGAAAGTCCGAGGTCCTCAATCAAACAAATCGGCCCATCCAGCCTCGGTCCCGATCCTTATCTATACTCGAGAACGGAGCCCTGGTGGACCGGCGAGCAAGTTTGATTAATCCCCCTCGATAGAGTCGGGGACTGTACAAGCGCATAAGATGATCGAGGGTGAAGCACACCCCTCGATTTTGTTTACCAAAAAACAAAGAAGAATCACTATCCTCTAGAAACAGGGGTAAATCTAACCGAGGGTCACTTCATACCTTTTGCATAAGTAAATAATGATCGAGTCTAAGGGACCCAATGTGAAGGGGTAAGTGTAAACACTTAAAAAACCCTCCACGTGGGTGGTAATTGATTCCTCAAGCGAGGGAACCACCACTTGTTTATTGGCCCAGTTACAATCCTCTTTGACCTTGGAGAGGAGATCATCGATGATTGTACATATATATCTCGAGACCGGCTCACATTACCCCAGTACTGAGGAAGCTTTTTCGATCTTGAAATCAACACCGATCGGGCACTCTCCTGGAACGAACTAATCAGGGAGTGGCTCCACCGCAGTCCCATCGCCGGCAGGCCGTGATGAAGAGGCTTTTTCTTTCTGCGAAACAGTCTTAGAAGTTTTCGCCATTTTAAAGCAGAGATGAAGAAAAGGAGAATGTTGCAAAAGGTTCAAGAAATCTGGGCACAAAAAGTTGGAGAGTGGAGAGATTCTTAAAGAACAAGAGTAGTCGAAGCTTTTTGAACATAAAGTTTGAATGAATGAAAGTTGGGATATTTATAGTTTGCAAATGATGATTCAAAACCAGTAGTGACCAACCAACACTGACACACATTTGATGCCTTGGAGATTGGACCGACGGGACGTTTCAATAACCTTGTGTTGCTTACATCATGATCTATCAGAGCGAGGTTCGGAAATTCATATCGTTTCTCTTCTCTCTGAAAAATAAGGGGACTATCTATGTACGGTCGAAATCGGGTTCGTCCATTGTTTGACCAATCGAGACTGAAACATGGCAGGTCAAAGCTCGAGCTCGGGTTATATCGAACCAAGGCGCAAAATTAGATCGTCAAGCTCGTGACCCAGAGACCGAGCAATATCCAGGGAAACTTATCGAGCCTAATAACGGAAAGTCGAGACATCCGCAATCGGTCGAGGATCACAGCGAAAATCTCGGCACGTATCAAGAAGAGACCGATTAATTAGCAAATCATGAGATTTTTAACCTTGTGTAGAATTATACCAAAAGTAGAACACCCCCACTATATAAAGGGGACTCTGATCATTTGTAGGACACATTGTAACACGCAAAAAGAAAGCAATATACTGATCATTTCCAGTTCTTATCATCTTGTTGTTCAGTTCTAACACTAGTTGAGACATTTCTTGGCTCGAGGGTGATCAAACTCAGAGGCTAAGGCTATTCAATTTTGTGATTTGCATTTATTTTATTATCGTTAATTTTAATATTAATCTGTTTTCTTAATTCGTATAAAGTTATATCACATATTCTTAAAACCGCGTACAAATTTAATTGTTATCTAATTTTTAGGATAAACGATCACTTTATCCTTATTGAGAGATTTTAAATTTAATTAAGTCTAGAAGCAACTGCTTCCTCTTTTAGTGAGTCCTTGTGGCATGGTACGAATTAATTGGGCTAGCAGACACTAGATATCACATGATTAATTTATATTTTCTTCTTCAATTGAGAATAATTTAAACTTCCCCCCTCCCCCCTCTTTTTTTTTTTTGGCTAATGATTTAGTTTTCATATTAATTATATAGAGATTGCATAGATTGTAATACAACATTAGTTTTGTATTGGTGTTGCTATACACGTATATAATTCTTATTGTACATTATATCCAATCTAAAATAATACATGACTTTCTGAATAAATTATCTTATTATCAATTATGCGATTTTTTATTGGGAACTGAACGATATATAACAATATTTTCACCAAAATTATATAACTATATTTTCTCACATAAAAATTAGAAAATTTTCACTAACTCATACAAAAATCATAATGACCAAAAAATACAACGTTTACTTAAATTTTAAAATTCAATTAAACCCAATTGTATCGATCCACTCCTTATGCTTTTATTAAAGAAATATACATTTTTAGCAGTTCTTAAAAATAATAACCCACAAAAATATATATGTTTTGTAGATATATATTATATACATATAATATACATATTTTATATAATTTTTCCCTATATATTAGCTAATAGCTAATGCACCGATCAATTTTATATATTTTTTTAAATAAAAATAATCCAACCCAACACAATACCCATATACAATAAATTAAAATAATACAAAAAATAAATCCTTTCCTAAACAAAACCTTAGTTTAATGCATGATATTTTGACACTGCTAATGCTATCAATTTAAATAAAAATCTTGAAAAGAAAAATAAAAGATAGAAGTATCATGTTTTGAAGGATTTACTATTTATTTTTAGTATTATTTTAATTTATATTTATGAGTATTGGGTCGGGTGGGTCAGGTCGGGTTGAGTCATTCCTATTTTAATTGGATTATTATTTATTAGACTGAAAATAAAAAATAAAAAAACCACAAAATAATAAAATACTACAAAAAAAAATATTTTTCGATCACTATGATTTTTGTGTGAGTTAGTAAAAGTATTATGATTTTTGTGTGAGAAAATATAGTTATGTGACTTTGGTGGAAAAAAATCATAGTTCTATGACCATTTGTGTTTTACACCAAAAACCAAAAAATATCATCATGATTTGATGACTTAATGTAGGCCTTTATGCCGGATTTATTTTCCCAAACATCATATCATCGGGACTTAATAGTTATATTACCTTTATTTCTTATTATATATGATAATCATTCACATTTATTAACCTTGACTTTGAATTTGTCATTCCCTCTTCTAAATACTGTATATCTCTTTATTAGTCGATCAGATTAAAGTAAAAAACTTAGGATAACGTGAAGTCACAATGAGAGGATTATGAATTCCAAAAGTTTTAAAATTATCAAGATATTTTTCTTTTCTTTTTTCAAAATGGAAAAGATGCAAACCAGAGAACCGTGGAAGGTTGATATTTTGCAACGCTCGCCTCATGAAATACTCCCAATCCACTCATACTTTTGTGCTTCTACTGATGGCTTGTCAACAAAATAGTTTGAACCGCACAAATAGAAAAATATAAATTGACGTTAGATAAGCATATAACAAAATAGTAATAATAGTTGTACAAGTAATTTGAAACTTAACTCCAAATTAGAGAGATAAGCATGTTAAGGAAACATGAAAGAATTCACAGGCCACCAAAGGATGTGGTGCAGTGAATTTGCTCTTTCCTTAACCAGAAGTCCCGGATCGAACTTTGAGTATAAAAAAATCCTTAGTAGGGAGCACTTCTTCCCAAATGAAGCCCTACGGTGCGAATCCAAATATAGTCGGGCTCTAATGCGGGTATCGGACACCGGATGAAAAAAGAAAATAAGAGTTCATAGCTTGTCTAGAAATTAGAGTAATATCCGAATATTCAAGACATCAAAGACGAGAAATAATAACTGTTACATTATCCATACTTTCTTTTCTGTGTGGCTCTTCTTCTTTAAATTTAATTTAATTAGTATGGGGATAGATATTGGCATATTATTATAGTTATAAATTAGCAGACATAACTTATTTTGTATGGAAAGTGAAATGGACGTTGTTACTTTAGATAAAGAAGGTCCTTCTCATGCCACTAATTAATATTACAACGAAAGAGATGGAGTATTTGGCCTTTTGTTGTTAATGGTTACACAACAAACTTTCGCACATAATTCAAGATCAAACTACTATTAGTAAAATTTTATTATCCTAAATCCAAATTGCTATACAATAATTGCTTTTCAAAAATATTAGTATGTCTTTTTGGATTTGACTGCGACTATTTCCAAGCAAAAATTAATCTTCCCTGAATGTGACATAAAATTGTGTTATACGAATTTCATACCTAGAAAGCCTTTTAATTTATTCAGACAGATAGCAAATGTTTTTCAAGTTGGCTATTTTTTAATTGTGTGATAGATAAATACAACGGAAAGGGGCCAAGTATACCTCTGTCCCATCAGAAAAGGTTTAAATGTACCCTTATTATATTTTGAGTCTAAATATAGTTAAGTTAGTCCAAAGTGGATATCCATTCCTACGTGACATTGACATTTGATGAGGTGGATACCACATGGCTTGTCACCTCAGCGCCCCTAAACCTTTTTACCCCTCCAATCTATTTTTTTCCACCACTAAAATTTTCTTTCCCTCTACCTATTGTCACCATTACCGCTACCATGAAAAATAATGTATTTGAAATTTTAGTCTTTTATATATGGATTAGGGACGCTGAGGTGGCATGCCATGTAGCATGCACCTCATCAAATATCAGTGTCACGTCGGATTAGATGTCCACCTTGGACAAATTTAATAGAAGAGAGATATATTTAAACCAATAGTATTTATTTCGACCCAAAATATAACGAAGAATATATTTAAACCTTTTCTCATAGTACAGGGATGTATTTGGCCCTTTACCGTAAATAAAATGTACTGACCAGAAAAAGGAAACTAAAATAAGGTCATGTGGCCTTTGTCAAATAAAACATCTCTATATATATATATATATATATATGTATATGTATATATATATATATATATATATATATATATATATATATATATATATATATATATATATATTAGTTATAGTAAATATTGTTCTATGTTAGTTGATTTAAAATGATTATAATTTATAATATATACATTTTATTCCTTTATTTATTATTCTTATGCAATATGTATATATATAATTTAATTAAACACCGAAAGCAAATAATAATTCAGTTGAACCCACAAATTTTGCTTGAATAAAATAAAAGGTATAATTATTGAATTATTTTTTTATTTCCAACGAGGGTGTTACGCATGCTTTGTTTTAATTAAAGCTAAACAAAATTAAACAAGTTATCCAAAGCATTATTATTTTTAGGATTCGGATCCATTATTCATTTTATTCTTATAAAACTGAATTAGGTCATACCAAGTGAAATAAAATTTATTTTTATATAATTATATACTACTTGGCAAAAGTTCGCAACAGTCCTAATTATTTTCATTTACGATATAAAAAAAAATTATATTACGAAGTGTTTGTACCATCTTATATTTATGAACAAGTTGCATCATATCCTAAGGTAGCAAAAGACTAAGGTATCTTATACAGCATGAAAGTGAAAGAGGAAATAGGAGAAAAAGATTTCAAGTTGGAGACTCGGATCCTCATAAGTAACATGAAAATTTAAGTAACCAATTAACTGGAAAATTAAAATTCCTAATTGTGAAGAGGTTAGTCTGGTGGTCTGTAACGACCCGGCCGGTCGTTTCATGAGTTACCGCTCCGTTTCTCCAATTTCTGCTTCTTATTGCCCTGTTCAGCGGTATTATTTGTTATCGGGTTGGTTGACTCGGGTTCGGAGAGGTTTTGGTAAGGTTTGAGACACTTAGTCTCTTTTGAGGAAACTTAAGTTGGAAAAGTCAACCGAATGTTGACTTATGTATTAAAGGGCTCAGATGTGAGTTACGATGGTTCGGATAGCTTCGGGAGGTGATTTGGGGACTTAGGAGCGTGATCAGAATATTTTTTGGAGGCCCGGAGTAGATTTAGGCTTGAATTGGCGAAATTGGAATTTTGGCGTTTTCCGGTTGATAGGTGAGATTTTGATATAGGAGTCAAAATAGAATTCCGAAAGTTGCAGTAGGTCTGTTGTGTCATTTGGAATGTGTGTATAAAATTTCAGGTCATTTGGACCTGGTTTGATAGACTTTTTGATCGAAAGCGAAATTTGGAAGATTTTGGAATTCTTAGGCTTGAATCCAATGCAAATTTGGTGTTTTGATGTTGTTTCAAGCTTTCCGAAGGTTTGAACAAGTTTGAATGACATTATGGGATATGTTGGCATATTTGGTTGAGGTCCCGAGGGCCTCGGGTGAGTTTCGGGTGGTGAAACGGACCAAAATGCATAGTTGAGAAGTTGCAGATTTTTGGCTTCAGCTATTGCAGGTTTTTTGGCCTTCGCGTTCACGAGTGGTCCCTCGCGTTCGCGAAGGGTCGAGATGTAAGGCAGGATTGTTGGCCTTCGCGTTCGCGAAGGGCTGGGGTCTTTGAGCATCGCGTTCGCGAGACAGCAAACGCGTTCGCGATGGTTTGAGCTGCGGAGTCATCGCGTTCGCGAGGGGGTCGTCGCGTTCGCGTAAGAGAGATTTTGGTCAACTTAAGTTTGTGCTTCGCAAATGCGAGGCGTTGACCGCATTCGCGAAGAAGGGTCGGAAATGACTGGGCAGAATGTTTAAAAGACCTATTTCCGCGATTTTGGGTCTAAGTTCCTCCATTTTTGGGCGACTTTTAAGCTTTTTGAAGGGGATTGAAGAGGGAATCAAGGGGAAACACTTGGAGGTAAGATTTATGGACTTAATACTCAATCTTAATGTGATTTCTACCTAATTAATCATGGAAATTGTTGAATTTAAGCCTAAATATTGAAGAACTAGGGCTTGGAATTGGACACATAGAATTGGGATTTGAGGGGTCATTTGTGGTTGGATTTTGGTGCTTTTGATATGAATGAACTTGGGGAGTGATAATGAGTCTATTGATATAATTTTTATCGAATTCCGAGATGTGGGCCCGGGGGTATGATTTGGCCAATTTTGGGATTTGTGTTGTAATTTGATTTCTTTCAAGTGAGCTTTATTTCCTTAGCATATTTTGATGGTTTTGCACTGATTTTGGTTAGATTTGGAGCATCCGGAGGCCTATTCGAGAGGCAACGGCGTCACGGGCTAGAGTTTGGACCGGATTGAGGTGAGTAATGATTGTAAATGTTGTCCTGAGGGTACGAAACCCCGAATTTCACATCGTTGTGCTAAATTGAGGTGACGCACGCGCTAGATGACGAGCGGGGGTCGTGCACCGTTGGGGTTTTATGACTCAGTCCATCCCGAATGACTGTTTTACTCCGTATTTATTTGAAAACTGTTTGTTATCATCATGTTTTGGGCTGAATTCCATATTTGGGTCTCGTGCCAACTATTTGGACCCTTAGGGGATTTTTACTGCTATTTCCTTACTGTTTTGATTTTATATCTGTACTCAGTGATGCTTTATTATACTATTTTCATAACTCAGCCACGTTTACCCTATTTTTAACACTTTACATGATATTTTGGGCTGAGCATCATATTTTACTGTGCCCTAGTGGCTTTTAGAGATTTCTGACTGAGTAGGGCCGAGGGTGTGTGTTGTGAGGATTATTATGGGATCGGGCTGCACGCCACAAATGTGTTGTGCTAATTATGATTATGAGGCCGATGGCTTGAGTTGTACGCCACAAGGTGGCTTGATATGAGGCCGAGAGCCTATTGATTATGCCACGAGATGGCTTGATATTGCGCTTGGGCTGTACGGGCCCTTCCCGGAGTTTGTATACCCCCAGTGAGTGCGGGTACCCAGTGTGATATGTGATATAGCCCGAGGGGTTGGTGTTGTTCCATGTTATTGCCCGAGGGGATGATTCTGTTGACATTGTGCCCGAGGGGCAGATTTTATATTTTTATCTTTTCTAGCTACTTTTTATTTACTTGTTTAACTGTTAAAAAGGTATTTTGAAGAAGCTTATGCTGAACTCAGGTATTTTTATAATATTTCACTATTTTATTGCATTTTATTGGTTTTACACTGTCTCTTTATATAATATTATTGTGTTTTACGTGATTTCTTATCGTCTCAGTCTTCATTTATTGTTATTACTCACTGAGTTGAAGTACTCACTTTACTCCCTGCACCCTGTGTGCAGATTCAAGAGCTTCAGGTCCTGCCAGTGAGGGTTGATTGCTCCCAACAGGCTATTCGGAGTCCACTAGGTAGCTGTCCGGCATTCGCAGCCCAGTGTTTCTCCCTTCTATCTTACTTTCTGTTTCTAGTTCTGTAATAGACCGTATAAACTCTTTTAGACTCTTAGACACATGTGTAGATGCTCATGATTGGTGACACCCCGATGTCGGGCTGTGTTAGTTTCCGTAAATTGTACTAGTTCACTTTTATTTTGGGATTATTAGTATGTTAATGACTTAAATTGTGTTATTATAATTGTTTAAAAGGAATTGGGCATTGTGTCGGCTGACCTTGTCTTCAGAAGAGGCGCCATCACGACCGGGTCTGGGTTTAGGATCGTGACAAGTTGGTATTAGAGCCTAGGTTACATAGGTCTCACGAGTCATGAGCAAGTTTAGTAGAGTCTCGCGGATCGGTATTGAGACGTCTGTATTTATCCTCGAGAGGTTGCAGAACCTTTAGGAAAAATTTCGTATTCTTGAAATTCTTGTCGTGTGAATCTGTTGATCTGAGTACTAAACTTCTGTTATTCTATTCTCTCAAAGATGGTGAGGACACACGCTACCGGTCAGGATGGACGACCACCAGTACCACCAGTTGTGGCCACTAGAGGTTGAGGACACGGTCGTGGTCGCGGTAGGGGCAGGGGTGTGGCCCGCACAGTAGCTAGGGCAGCACCTGTAAATCCACTAGCCGCCCCAATTCAGGATTAGGTCCCAGTTGTGGACGCTCCAACAGCACCAGCTCAGACACCATTTGTGCCCATTATGATTTCGGGTCTTCAGGAAGCCTTTGCTCAGATTCTATTAGTATGCACTAGCCTAGCTGAGGCGGTCTTAGTTACTACAGCCGCATCTGCTTCTCAGGCTAGGACAAGCACTCAGACTCCCGCGCGCTCGCACACTTGAGCAGGTCATGCAGGGACTTCAGACACCGGGGGCACATCGAGCCCAGCCGGTTGCAGCTGCTCAGGACTATGTAGCTCCTGCCATGCCAGAGGACGAGCAACACAGGTTGGAGAGGTTTGGTAGACTTCAGCCTCCGACTTTCAGTGGTGTAGAGGGCGAGGATGCCTAGGGATTTTTGGGCAAGTGTCAGAGGATACTTCGTACAGTGGGTATTCTAGAGACCAGCGAGGTCGTTTTACTACTTTTTTCAGTTTTCTGGAGCTGCCTTCACTTGGTGGGAGGCTTATGAGCGGTGTAGGCATGTTGGTGCAGCACCCCTTACCTGGCAGCAATTCTCCGTTCTCTTTTTGGAGAAGTATGTGCCACAGTCTCGTAGAGAGGAGCTGCGTAGGCAGTTCAAGTGGTTGCGTCAGGGAGAGATGACTGTGACACAGTATGAGATGAGGTTCTCAAAGTTAGCTCGACGTGCTATTTGGTTGGTTCCGACAAATAGAGAGAGGATTAGAAGGTTCGTTGATGGCCTCACTTATTGGCTTCGTATTCTCATGACCAAGGAGAGGGTGTCTGGTGCTACTTTTGAGGAGGTTATAGACATTGCTCATGAGATTGAGTCAGTTCGTCACCAGGAGCGAGATGAGAGGGAGGCCAAGAGGCCTCGGGGATCTGGTAGTTATGGTAGTGCTCATTCGAGAGGACAGTTTCAGCACGGCAGATGCCGTCCATTCAGGCATGCTCAACCAGCTCGCCCAGGTTATCGTTGGGCTTTATCAGGTCATGGTTCTCACAGTTCTCATCAGGGCTAGTCATCACTCTATGCCCTTCCAACTTAGAGTTCATCCCATGCTCCATCAGTTCAGGGCTCTTCTATGCCAGGTGCATATGCTAGTCATTTCGGTGCTAGGGGTTCCCTTCAGTCCCCGTCTCCAGTACCCGGGAGTTGCTATGAGTGTGGAGAGATGGGTCTGTCGCGCCCCCTTTTTCCCTCTCCTTTTGACGGGGGAAGAGGTTCGGATTTCGACATTTACGGGGTGTAATGACTAATTTCCTTTTGGGAATTGGGTATTTGAAGAGTTGCCACCTAACAGATTATGGTGCGTTAGGGCACCTAGAGTGATTAACTCTTGGGTTGGTTTGCATTACCAGAGATTAGGGAAAGACTCGAGGTAACCTCAAGGGGAAGGTGTTAGGAACCCCTCTTGGTCCACAACTGTGGGTCCCAACCGAACTTATTTTCACAAATTAGTCCATATAAATAGTTAAATCAAATAAGTTGCAAGTAAAACACGTTAGATAACTCGAGTGACAAGATAAAGGTTTGAACAAGTTGTAAAAAAACAAAAGTTTAAATAAAGAGAGATGTTTTGGTAAAGCATGTTAGATAACTCAAGTGGCAAGATAAAGGTTTGAACACTCCTCAATGAGGGGCTACACGTGACATTAATGCGTAGTCATCATATCCCATGTCTACCCTTCCCATCCCCTTATTGGTCATGCAAAGCGAGTGTTTGGTCAATGATTCCTATTGCGTGCTGCTACCCATCCCTTCTTAATGGTCCTAGAGGGAGTTAGGAACTCTACCTATAGGTGGTTCTAGACGTACCCCTAAGGTTTAAAAGGCAAAAAATCTAAGGTGACAGTCAAAACATTTAGGACTTTCACACATAATGAGAGCAATTAAGAGGCCCAAAGTTACCTCCTCAAACAAACATATAAAGCAACACGACTCAAACACAGTTAAGGTCTTATTAATCGATGTCCTAAAGCAGGATATCTAAGTGAAGATGCATAAACAGACATAACCTTTTATACTCAGAAGTTATACCCTAGTGATTGCCTAGGGACTCTTTTTAAAAGCATGTTAGAATCAGAAACGTTAAGCGACAGAGACAGCTTCAGGGAAATGCAGTCTTTGAAAACGCCCTAAGGCTTGCCTATATGCAGAACACTAGTATCTATGTTAATGTAGAAACAAACAGGTTTTCGAAATAGACTCCTTGAATAACTATAGGCATGATATCTAATGAGATTGAGACAATTTTGAAAGAGCTTGTTTCAGAAAATGTTTAACATTTAATAAGACCAATTTTTTAAAAAATGAACTAGGCGTAATGGAGTTGATTCATTAGGCTAAATTAAATTATCAGACAGAACTGCGAGGAGAGATTCCTATAGGCATGATATCTAGGCGGATTACTGATTTTAATCGATTTGCAGCAACATACAGGAATGCCCATTAGAACTGAATTGGAATTGAGTAGTATAGGCATGCCATCTACTGATTTAAGACATGATTGTTTGGAACCTATAAACATGGTTTCTAACATGACAAAATGCAGAACCTTATGAACATGATTTCTACAAGATTCAAACGAAATTAGAAGTGAGATCCTATAGGCATAATTTTTATTAGGCAAAGCAATCAGATTCAAAAGAGTAAACCTATGAGCATGTTTTCTATTTATGCAAGCAGTCAATTTTCAAAATACTGTCCTAAGAGCAGGATCTCTACCCGTATCACCCCAGAAAGTATTCATCTACCCGCACTTTTACTAAATACCCCAAATATCTGTTTATAAATTATTACAGGCCAATGAATGAATTATATAAGCGAAATAGAAAATCAAGAAGCTATTCTATAGGGAGCCTGCAATTAGGCCCAAGTTTCCAAAGTCTCCAATGGTCTTATTAGCCTCAATTCCATAGACAAATCAGAGTCTAGGTGCATCAAAGTTCCTTAAGGGTCTCAAGGACCCCGAGCAATGCTTACACCTAGACTTAGCAACCAAGAATTGAACCAATGCAGTTTGGAAAGGCCAGCCTCATATGCCAGAGTTTAGAGGGCTCTCAAGAGGATCCCAAGGCAGTACACATACTAGACGGGACAAAACTTACCGAATCAAAGTAAAGTGAAAGTGCATGACATAATTTGAAAAGGTTTATCAAGGACTGTATTAGAAAGTCTGTCTTGAAAGCAATTAGTAAAGCAACAGAGATTGTTTGAAAAAGAAGTTGGAGTAGTAAACAAAGCTCAAACACCTTAAGATAGGATCACACATGGCTAGTTTACAGAATCCAAATGAATTCAGTAGTCACACAAGGGTCAAGGGGTTTGGGACACATAGACATTTGGCTGCAAACACATAACCCAACGAGGGTCTTAGGACTAGTTTAGACATGCTCAGAAACAGTTGACACTGACATAGTCACAAACCAGTCATGAAGAACACAAACACATAGATGGGTGATAGGGATTTGGGGATTCATAGGATGGTAAGTACACAATATGTAAAAGATAATTGGCAAGGCATGCTTTGAAACACACATAAGGGAATACACTAATCTAAAGGAAGGGGAAAGACAATAAGATGCTGATAATGTAACTTAACTACAAGTTTCACAACAGAACCACAAGTAGAAGCAAACTAGAAATAAGAGAAACTGAAACAATAAGAGAAGCATATTGTTGTTGGAGCATTGAATTAAAACTAGGACATACCAGTAAAGAGAAAAGTAAGCGGAATGAGAGAACAAGAGAGCACAAATGATTAGCCTTGGCTTGCAGCCGGCTATCAGTAGCAAAATAGCACAAGAAAGAGAGAGAGAGAGAGAGCAGAGATTTTAGTAAGAGAGGTAGTTTTTGAACCCAAGTGTTCGTATGTGTTAATGAAAGAATTAGGGTATTTATAGTTGAAAATATATAGTAAAATAAGGTAAGAATCATAGTATCATAAATTGAGGAACTCAGAATCAATCAATTAGAAAATCAAGGAAGTACTCCCTTAAGTTAAGGGAGTTAATTCAAACGGTAAGAAACAGCAGCATTTAAGGCAAGAAAAGAAAATCAGTACAGGACTAACTAAGGAAAGAATCAAGATTTAGTAAGCATAGGGTAGTCAATTAGGACTAAGTTCTGAAAAAAACCCCAATTAAGGAATGATTCAGCAAGAACCAAGTACCACAATAAATAAGGTAATGAAATTAGTCAATTTAAACAGACAAGTAGAATTTTAGGGTTTTTAAGGAAAACCTTTCGATCGAACCATCAAATAAGGGAATCAGAATCAAATCAAGAGAGGGTCATGATTCTATATTGCAACATATAAATAGAGAAGAACGAACAGACGTAGCAAACAGGCAAGGTCAGCCATATCGACAGAAAGAAGCAAGAGATGAACAAATCAAGATGAATAACAATCACACAGAGGTGATACAAATAGGCTTAGGACTCAGTAGAAAACCCATTCGAAGCATGATAACTAACAGAGACTTAACAAAATTAGGTAGTCATACACAGAACAAAATAAAGAAGATCTAAGAAATTAGGGCTTTTAACAGAGTCAAGTTGAAAAGGCATTAAGAACATAAAATCAGTCCAGATATGCAAGGAAAGAGGTATAATCAAAAAGAATTAAAACAAGTTTAGAAGAAACTCCGAGAAACCTTATTTTTTAAAGAAAGTAAAACGGTTTAAAGTTGAGGATCTTTCAGAAGAAGTTCGAGAATAGTGCAAAACATAGGAAGAAACAGACTTAACGCATTAAAAATAGTACGGATCTAAGAGATTCAAACGAGAGTTAGGGTTTCAAAGGAAACCCAAATAGAAACGAAGGAACCTGTCGTAAACTTTACAGATCGTAACATATATGGTGTGATTTTGCCCAAAATCACATCGGAGAAGTCATGAACAACAGAAACAGAAACCCTAGATCCAAATCAGCATGGCCCAGGATCCTTGAAGGCCTCAGAGATGTTGAGCATGGCGATGGAAGACCCATTGGAGGTTTGGGGTTGAAAAGTGGTCGCTAGAGATGACCGGAGAAGGAGGCAGCGATTGAAGAATGATTAGGGTTAGGTTGAGAGAGAAGAGAGTCGAGAGAATCTGAAGGTGGCGGGGGTTTGGAAATGAGTAGGGTTAGGGGGTCATTTAGGAATTAAAAAGGAAAGGGCGTGTGTGGACAGTTGATCTGGGAGAACAATGGTCAGGATTCAACCGGGTAGGTGGGTTCCTGGTTTGGGTAGGTGTTTATGGGGTTTGGATCGGGTTAATTGGGTAGGAGATTGGGCTGGGGAGGGGTCCGATTTGGGCTACAATTGAATGCCAAATCTAGCTATTATTTAAATAGCCACTTTCCCTATTTTAGTTTATAATTAATACCTTTAATTTTCGGAAAATAATTTAATGTGCCAAAGTAATTTAAAATATAAGGACCAATTTTACGCATATAAAATATAATTATACCTTAAGTGGGCTAACATTGCAATTATATGCAATTTAGCTTAAAAAATACTAAATGTAATTATAAAAATGCATAAAAATTATATTAGCCATATTTTGGCATAAGTATAGAAATTAAATGAATAAATCATCATAAAAATAATTTGATAAATATTTATTGGGAATTTTATGAATAAAAGGGTAGAAAATAAATCAATTTAAATCCTTAAAAATTATGGGACAATTATAAAAACCTTGTGCATGCTTATATATGTAAATATATGCTATTTTGAAGGTATTTATGCATATTTAAAATATATAGGGAAAAATTGGGTATCAACAGTTGCCCTTCTTTACCCGGGAAGGATGAAAGAGTTTTTGGGTAAAGAAATGATGGCCAATTTTGACCGGAGGGATGCTTTGAATGACAAAGGCCGAGATCTGGTTTTTGAGTTGCCTACATATCCCTGATTTTACAGGAATTAGGCCATGTGTAGTTCTGGATTCGCCTGCAGAGTATGTCGATTCACCTGCGGAGTATGCCGATGAAATTATTGTAAGAACGGACACGAGATATGGAAGAGGCTATGATGAGCGGTTAAGGCTCGGGATGGTTGGAGTGAACCGGAGCAAGATTTCTCCTGCTAGGATAGCAGTTTCTTACTGGTTACCTGTAGATAAAAGATGCTACAAACGTATTTGCGAAAATTTAAACATGGTGCAAATTTCCTTTGGACCATGAAGGTTGTCTTCGGACGGTTAAAGATGACGTCCTCGGACCATGATGTCATGGGCCATGAATTGCTTAGTGAGGGATTCGCAGGCCAATGAAATGATGTTCTCGAGCTATGAAAATGGTGCCTTCGAACCATGATGCCTTTGAATAATGATATGCAAATTTGAGATTTCCTCAGGCCATGACATGGTGTCTTCCGGCTATGAGGATGGTGCCTTTAGACTATGATGCCTTTGGACATATTGGCGATATTTCAGCCCATGATATGTAATAATATGATGTAACAAGACAAGCTTAGTCTCGCGAAGTAGAGGGCGGAGCTTAGCCCGATTGAAAAGCAAGTAGATAGTAGTAGAAAATAGAGAAATATTGGTGCAAAGGGGGGACAATGCTTAGTCTCGTGCAAATGGGGAGGCAAGGACTAGCCTTATGCAAATGGTGAGGCAAGGATTAGCCTCATGCAAATACGGAGTCAGGGTTAGACTCATGCAGGTATGGAGGGAAGGATTAGCCTCATGCAAATATGGAGTCAGGGCTTAGACTCATGCATAGAGAAGGCAGTGCTTAGCCTTATGCAAGTATGGAGGTAGAGCTTAACCTCACGCAAGATTCGGGATAGGGCTTAGTCACATGCAAACGGAAGACAATGCTTATCCTGATACAGATATGGAGTCAGTGATTAAACTCATGCAAGATTGGAGATAGGGCTTAGTCTCATGCAAAGAGAAGGTAGTGCTTAGACTTATGCAAATATGGAGTCCAGGATTAGACTCATGCAAATAGGGAGTCAGAGATTAGACTCATGCAAATGTGGAGTTAAAGATTAGACTCATGCAAATGTGGAGTCGGAGATTAGACTCATGCAAATATGGAGTCAGGTCTTAGACTCATGCAAATATGGAGTCAAGGCTTAGACTCATGCAAATGTGGAGTCAAGGATTAGACTCATGCAAATATGGATTCAGGGCTTAGACTCATGCAAATGTGGAGTCAGGGCTTAGACTCCTGCAAATGTGGAGTCAGGGATTAGACTCATGCAAATGTGGAGTCAGAGATTAAACTCATGCAAATATGGAGTCAGAGCTTAGACTCATACAAATGTGGAGTCAGAGATTAGACTCATGCAAATATGGAGTCAGAGATTAGACTCATGCAAAGAGAAAATAGCAGATAAGGGTAGAGTATATCTTAGCTAGGATATGTTCAGCGTCTAACGACCGGATGGATGGTGAATTTGCTTTGTGTACGAATGCTATTGTCAAATGTGCATGCGTTCAAAGAAAAATCGTAAGTTTTATGAGGGGAGGTTGGTTCTTGCTTCGTCTGCCGGCCTTGCTTTGCTTTGCTCTGGAAACCCCCTTCGAGTTTCCCTAGGTAGCACCTGATTGTTATGAAAATAAAATTTTCGAAAAATATGCATTCATTGATAAAATAGGATTGTTTTAGAAGCGTATTGATATATCAAGTAACTTTTGATGAACTAGCGACTGTGACACATTTCAAAGGTATTGCAGCTCTCTTATGCTGGAATTTTGAGGGTCCTCCTCAAAGTTCTGCCCCAGTTTGCCAGATGATTTTTAATCGCTTGCGGATGGCGGACCTTACTGAATCTTCTTCGTAATTTTGAGAATCCTTCTCAAAATTCTACCCCAGTTCTTGATTGATGGCTGACTTCCTGGCATGTGATGGCTGGCTGGACTTGTCCCGGAATTTTGAGGACCCTCCTCTAAATTCTGCCCCACTTTCTGATTCTGGGGGAAAATGAAAAATTTATTATGATATGACCGAACCCATAAGGCTGCCTATGTATCCCCTCTTAAATGGGAATCAGGTCAAGTGTAGTTCAATTACATCAGAAAAGCAAATGTGAAATAATCTTGGCATAGTATCTCTTGATTGGGTCTGAATTGATTGGTTTTGGCCAGATCTCTCCATCCATCTCTGCAAGTATGAGTTCTCCTGTTAGTACCCTGTGAATCATATACGGACCTTGCCAGTTAGGAGAGAATTTTCCTTTGGATTCATCTTGGTGTGGGAAGACCTTCTTCAATACCAGCTGCCCTGGTGCGAACTGTCTTGGTTTAACCCTTTTGTTGAAAGCTCTGGACATTCTATTTTGATACAGTTGGCCATGATATACCGTGTTCATTCTCGTTCCATCGATAAGGGCCAATTTCTCATAGCGGCTCCTTATCCATTCTACATTGCTGAGCTCAGCTTCCAGTATCTTAAAGAAGGAATCTCTACCTCGGCTGGGATGACAACCTCGGTACCATAAACCATCATGTAGAGGTTGCCCCGGTTGACATGCGAACTATGGTGCGGTACCCTAATAGAGCATAAGGTAACTTCTCATGCCACTGCTTGTGATTCTCTACCATTTTCCTTAGTATCTTCTTAATGTTTTTGTTGGCGGCTTCTACGGCTCCATTCATCTGAGGTCTATAGGCGGTGGAATTCTTGTGCTTGATTATGAAGGTTTCACATATAGCTTTCATCAGATCATTGTTGAGGTTGGTGTCATTGTTAGTAATAATAGACTCAGGAACTCCGAATTGGCAGACAATACGATCCTTGACAAAATCTGCGATGATTTTCTTGGTTACAGCTTTGTAAGATACAACTTCTACCCATTTTGTGAAGTAATCAATGGCTACCAGAATAAACCGGTGTCCGTTTGAAGCCATGGGCTCAATCAGACAAATAACTTCCATTCCCTAGGCGGTGAATTGCCAAGGTGAGCTTGTTGCATTGAGCTCGTTTGGCGGAACTTTTATCATGTCGGCATGCACTTGGTATTGAAAGCATTTGCGGGCATACTGAATACAATCCGTCTCCATGGTCATCCAAAAGTAACCTGCCCTGAGTATCTTCTTGGCCAGAATGAAACAATTCATGTGTGGGCCACATGTCCCAACATGCACATCCTCAAGTAGCTTAGAAGCTTCCTTTGCATTGACACACCTTAGCAAACCCAAATTCGGAGTTCTTCTGTACAAGTTCCCTCTGCTATGGAAGGAGTGATTTGACAATCTTCGGAGCGTGTATTTCTGAGTGTGATTTGCATGCTCTGGGTATTCTCCTTTGTATAAGTACTCCTTGATGTCATGGAACCAAGGCTTTCCGTCTGCTTCTTCCTCGACATGAGTACAATATGCCAGCTGATTATGGATCCTCATCGGAATGGGATTAATATAGTTATTATCTGGATGCTGTATCATTGATGACAAGGTGGTTAATGCATCGGCGAACTCATTCTGAATTCTGGGAACATGTCAGAATTCTATCTTCATGAACCTCCTTTTCAATTCCTGCACATGGTGTAGATATGACAATATCTTGGAATTCTTGGTAGCCCATTCTCCTTGCACTTGGTGAACAAGCAAATCTGAATCACCGATCACCAATAACTCTTGAATGTTCATGTTGATTACCATGTTGAGCCCTAGTATGCAGGCCTTATATTCTGCCATGTTGTTGGTACAGGGAAATCTGAGTTTAGCAGATACCGGATAATGCTGACCCGTTTCTGATACCAAAACTGCTCCAATGCCTACTCCTTTGAAATTTGCGGCTCCATCAATGAACATCCTCCAACCGTCATATGCTTCCGTAATGTCTTCTCCTACGAATGATACCTCTTGATCAGGAAAATACATTTTCAAGTGTTCGTATTCTCCTCCCATCGGATTTTCAGCGAGGTGATCTACCAATGCTTGTCCCTTGACTGTCTTTTAAGTTACATAGACTGTGTTGAACTCAGTCAGTAGTATCTACCATTTAGCCAATTTCCCAGTAGGCATGGGCTTCTAAAATATGTACTTCAGAGGATCCATCCTGGATATGAGGTATGTAGTGTAGGCACAAAAATAATGCCTCAACTTCTGGGTTGTCCAGGTCGAAGCACAGCTAGTGCGTTCAAGTAGAGAATACCGTGCTTCATAAGGTGTGAATTTCTTACTCAGGTAATATATGGCTTGCTCCTTTCTTCCTGTCTCATCATGTTGTCCCAAAATACATTCGAAGGCTCCATCTAACACGGATAGATAAAGTAGCAAAGGTCCTCCTGGTTCTGGCGGGACTAGAACTGGCGGTGTGGACAGGTATTCCTTGATCTTGTCAAAATCTTTCTGACAATCCTCGGTCCAACTTGTCTCGACATCTTTCCTCAGCATCTTGAAGATGGGTTCACATATTACGGTGGACTGTGCTATGAATCGACTGATGTAGTTGAGCCGTCCCAGGAAGCTCATTACGTCCTTTTTGCTTTTGGGTGGTGATAACTTCTGAATAGCTTTGACTTTAGTCGAATCTAGCTCAATCCCCCAACGACTGACAATGAATCCAAATAACTTTCCTGCAGGAACCCCGAATGCACTATTGCGTGGTTTAACTTCAAATTGTACCGCCTGAGCATGTCGAAGAATTTCCTCAAGTCTGCTATGTGATCTGCGGCCCTCTTGGATTTGATAATGACGTCGTTAACATACACCTCTATTTCTTTGTGTATCATATCATGAAAAATGGTTGTCATGACTCTCATATAAGTGGCCCCAGTATTCTTTAGACCGAACGACATCATCTTGTAACAGTATACACCCAAAGGCGTAATAAAAGCTATCTTTTCGGCATCTTCTTCTTCCATCCAGATCTGGTGATAACCTGCGAAACAATCTACAAAGGATTGGAATTCATGCTTGGCGCAATTATCAATCAGGATATGTATATTTGGCAGTGGGAAGTCATCTTTGGGACTGGCTCTATTTAAATCCCGATAATTAACACACACCCTAACCTTTTCGTCCTTCTTCGGAACTGGAACGATGTTAGCTAACCAGGTTGGGTATTCAACCACCCTGAGAACTTTGGCTTTGATCTGCTTGGTAACTTCCTCTTTGATCTTCAAACTCATGTCTGGTTTGAATTTTCTAAGTTTCTGCTTGACTGGCTGGCACATATGATTGGTAGGCAACTTGTGAGCTACTATAGATATGCTCAAACCAGTCATATCGTCATACGACTATGCGAAGATATCCTCATATTTCTTTAGAAAACGGATGCACTCTTCCTTTTCTGTTGGTAACAAATGAATGTTGATGCAGGTATCTTTGACGGTCTCGGCGTTTTCCAAATTTACTGCTTCTATTTCATCCAAGTTGGATTTAGGTTTGTTCTCAAAATTCTCAATTTCCCTGACAATTTCCTCGGGTATCTCATCTTCTTCCTCTGAGTCACTATTCTCATGTTGCGTTGCCTAATTACATGTCACAGTCACTAGTTCATCAGGAAAAGTAATAATAACATTGTAGAAGGGAAATGTATAAAAATAGTAATGAATAATGATAAAGGACAAATGCATTTGATTAAAACTGAGAAAATTGTTCAAACCAATCTTGGCTCGGTGGATTGAGCATTTATTTTGAAATAAAGAAATCTTAAAACAAAATTGCTGGAAATTTAAAATGCCTAGAATGGCAATAGCCAAGCTACCCAGGGACTCAGTGGGCTCGGGATGGTGTGGCGGTCCAGCTTTTGAGAACAACTCCCTTTGCCACAATCTGAATGGAGAGGCCTTCTTTCTCATACTCCTCAATTATGGCACTGCAGTCCATAACCTCATCTTCCAAGAACAGGTCCTTCCGCCTAACTAGTGCTTCTTCTTCAACAGTTCCCCATATTGTGTCCGCCTGATGGAAAGCTTGTTCCAAATGGTGTACCGGTTGCTTAAGAGGGTAATACGATCCACACCATAGAGGCGACCACTCTATGTACTCTTGCCATGTATACTGGTATCCGAGCCCAAAGGTAGTACCATGGTTTTTCAGCCATATCGGCTTGGTAATACCCTGGAGGTTCTTTCCCAACCATTTGCCGGGTTCGTATCCGGACCATGCTATTATGCTTTCTATTTTGTTACTCCACTACTTATCCTTCTCGACGACATTGACCTATTCAATGTGATGGTAGTTTTCCCCTCCTATCTTCCTTCTATGTCCAATGACCGGGATGGTTTGACTGGTGTAGATGGGGTTACTCCCGTCTCCATGAATGATTACCTCCTAATGGTTCCATTCAAATTTTACGACTTGATGTAGTGTGGAGGGCACGACTCCAGCAACATAGATATATGGGCGGCCCAACAGAAGATTATATGAGTCTGGTATGTCAAGCACTTGGAATTCAACGTCGAACCAAGTTGGCCCCATCTGCAAGCAAAAGTTGATTTCCCCGATCGTGGCCTTCTGGGACCCATCGAAAGCTTTCACATTCATGCTTGCAGTCCGTATTTCATGGAAACCTTAATCCAACCTTTTCAGGGTGTCTAACGGACAAATATTTAGATTCGAACCTCCATTAACCAGGACCTTGGCAATGAACTTGTCTTCAAATTATACTGTAATGTGCAATACTCGATTGTGATTCAGACCTTCGGACGACAGCTCATCTTCATAGAAGATAATCTTATGGATCTCCAGCACCTGACCGACATGTTGGCCATTTCTCCACCGGTGATATTATTGGGTACATAAGCCTCGCTCAGTACTTTCATCAAGGTGTTTTTGTATGCCTCTGAATTCTGTAATAATGACAGGATAGATATCTGAGCAGGGACTTTGATCAGGTGATCAACAATAGAATACTCTTTCGCCTGTACTTTCCTCTACAGGTCATCCGGCCCGGTCTCAATGACAGGCTTCCTAGCAGTGACATCCTTACTAGAACCCCCTGGGTGTTCAGGTGTGTAGACTCTTCCAGTTCTAGTCATCCCTTGCGCGGTGTCATATTCCTCTATTTTATTCTTCTCTTTTCATCGAGCCTCAGCAACGTAATCCCAATGTATCACTTTTGAGTTGAATGGGGGTGTGGTTGACACCGTCACAGTGAAAGGCATGACCACTTCTACTTCAAATGGAGCGGAGGTGGTTGCGGGCGAAGCTACTTCCACCTCGAATGGAACTGATGTAGTTATCTAAACATCAATATGTTCATGTGTCTGAACCACGATAGGAGTGATTGTAACTGCAACATTAAAGTCATCGCCTTCTTGGATAAGCCCGATGGACCCCTTAGGGTCCCATTCTTCATTTGTTTTTATAACATGTACACCGTCACCTCTGTGATTAGGGAGGGGATTGTTGCAGACATTAGGTGCGTCTTCCTTCACTTATATGACCTTGTTGTCAATGAGTATCTGGATCTTATCCTTCAATGTTCGACACTCAGCAGTGGTGTGCCCTTTCATACCGGAATAGTATGCACAGGTTTTGTTCAAATTGACCCATTGGGATGGATTTTCTAGTGCCACAGCGGGAACAAGAGTGACGTAACCAGCGGCCTTTAACCTTTCATACAATTGGTCAATGGGATCAGAAATAACAGTGTATTGTCTGGACGGTTTGCGATCGAAGTTGGGTCTTGGTCTTGGATAATTTTGGCAAGTTGGTGGCAATTGGAAGTGGGATGGTTGGGAATTGTAGGTATGATGGACAATGGCTGGTTGGGAATATCTGGGAGATGAAGGCTGATATGTAGGTGGTGATGCTTGGTATGTAGGTGGGGGTGTTTGTTATGTGGGTGGAGGTGTTTGATAGGTGGGTGGAGGTGTTTGATAGGTGAGTGGAGGTGTTTGATATGTGAGTAGAATTTTTGGGCCCTAGGCCACCATTACTGCCCCGACATCTCTCTTCTTCGATATGCCACCTGATTGGAGTGCCTTATTCATGGCTTACAGTGCCTCGAAATTTGTTACCATCCCACTCTTGATTCCTTCCTCGATCCTTTCCCCGAGCTTGAGAATATCAGAGAATTTGTGATTTTCGATAACCACTAACCTCTCAAAATATTGCGAATCCTGTGCCCTAACGAAGAATTTATTCATCTACTCTTTGTCTAGAGAGGGCCTGGCCTTGGCTGCTTCTGACCTCCAACGAGTAACATATTCGCAAAAAGTTTCAGTGGGTTTCTTCTTGAGATTCTGAATGTAGAAGACATTCGGTGCATTCTCTGTGTTGAAGCTTAACCGATCCATAAAATCTGATGTCATGCTTACCTAATTAGACCATTTCTTGGGATTCTGACTGATATACCAAGACAAAACATCCCTAGTAAATCTCCTCATAAAGAGCTTCATCCGAATCTTTTCATCTTTTCCAACCCTGACAAGCTTGTCATAGTAGGTCCTTAGGTGAACCTTGGGATTACCTGTACCATCGAACATTTCAAACTTGGGAGGTTTGTACCCCTATGGCAATTCTACATTGGGCTGTATGCACAGATATTCGTAGTTCAAACCTTCTATTGCCCTATCGCCTTCAACACCTTGAACTCAGTTTGTTAATTTCTTGAGTTCTTCGGCCATGCTCTTAATGAGCAGATCCTTTTCAGAAGGTTCCAGTGCACAGGAGAATGGTTGGATAGAATGTGGTATAGTTTCTACATATATGGGGTTGCTCTGATGGGTGCCAGGGACTTGGGTGTAGTGATGGTCATTGGTGGAGTTTTGTGGATCGGGAATGAGTGGCGGTGTATTTTGAGGAGTGTGGTAAGTGGTGTTTTGTGGGTATGTAATTGGCTAATGATGTTTTTGTGGTGGAGTTGGTACCGGCAATGGATTGATATTTTGAGGTGGAGTTGCGTATTAACTAGGTACGGTAGGATTTTGTGGTTGTTGGTTTTGTGTGTTCTAAGGAGGCGTTGGATTCTTTGTGTTTTGTTGGTGGATATCAAGGACGTTGAGGGTGAGTGACAAGTTTGCCAAATTATGGACCTGCTCAAGTTCTCCTTGCAGTTCTAGTATCTTTTGTTCAAGTCTCAAAACCAGGTCATTCGGGGCCGGAGTACTACAGCCATCGGAAGTCTTTGCGTTCTCAATGTTTTCCTTTTGGATTCCACTTAACTCATCCATCTTTGATTTCCCTGTGCTTTTCGTGTTGCTTGGAGGAGGAGGAGGTGGAGGGCTGATCAAGGCCAACCCTGTACTACTATTGAGTAGCAAGAGAGGTCGAAGCAGCTTTTACCCGAGAAGGTTGGAATCAATTTTCACAGGGAGCTAGATATTAGAGTTGAGTTTCTATCTAAAGTGGAGTTATTTATTTATTCCTAATTGCACTTCTAAACATTTTTGGTTTTGATATTAATTCTAATTTTATAATACTACAATGCTAAATTAGGCTAAGTAGAGCTAAGATTAAACTATTGCAAGTTGTTCAAATAGATAAAAGGCACTAGGGTAGTGACTTTCTCCTAGGTGGTCAATTGACGGATTCTTGAGTCTAAGGCTAGATTGTCATATTTGGGGAATATAATATAACCATTGCACGATTCTACTCACTCTACACCTCTCGGTGGTTTGAGTGATTTTGCCCGAATTGACTTTATCAAGACCAATTGGGTATGCAAATTTGTGCAAGCAATCAAGGTTCAAGTTGGGTATTACTATCTCTAGTTTTAGCCCTTTAATTGGGGCTATTAATCTCTTGAATACGCCCCAATTCCTTGTTGGACTAATTTCATGGAATTAGGCTCTCTTTCTCAAGAAGAGCCAAAGTGTACTAGGCATAAATTAGTGTTTGCAACCACTAATTTCCACATTAAAACCCTAAATTAGCCCAAATATCAAACACTCATAGACAATCAAGCATCAAAACACAAGACTCATCAATTACCCACACTAGGGTTGAGCCACAACCCTACCTAATGGGTCTAGCTACTCATAATTAGAGAAGAAAACAAAGCAATAGATGAAGAAAAGCCCATAATAATTAATTGCTAAATAAAACTTGAAGATTCAATGTTTAAACTAAGCTAAAATTACTCAAAATAGTAAAAGGAAAGAAGTCATGAGCGTAGCTCTATCCCCAAATCTATCTGATGACCTAAAAATGGGAAAATAAACTATTTATACTAGGCTAAAAATTCTGGACAAAAATACCCCTACAGGGCTAGTGCGGATCGCACAAAATCGAGTGCGGCCGCACTAAGGCTCTTAGCTTGATTTATATGCTCTCTGAACTTGGGCTTTGCGGACCGCACAAAGTCGAGTGCGGCCGCGATGGCTTCTATTGAGGTCCGCACAAAAAGGACCGCGTACCGCATTGGCCAGTTCCTTCAAAATGCCACCTTTCTGAACCTTGGCTCTGCGGACCGCACGAAATCGAGTGCGGCCGCATTTAACCCAATGCTGACCACACAAAACCCTTTGCAGACGCATTGCCTTGTGGCCTGAAAAGCATCCCCTCTGAACTTCATCTTTGCGGACCACACAGAATGGTGTGCGACCGCACTGGCCCTGTTTGACTGAGCTTGATCTTGTCTTGGTACTTGTGCAAGTTTCACTCCTTTTTGAGCTAGTTTTTGACACCTTGTCACCTTGTTGATCAAACATTCAATCAAGCACAACTTGTGAGCCTTTAGGACTATTTTGTACACATTTCTAATCAAAACTTAAGCAAGAAGGAGTGTAAAATGTATCATAATCCCTAGTTATCAACTCCCCAAACTTAAGCTGTCCTAAAGTGCCTTTTCTCCTTTCTCAATTTTCCACACCTTTCATTCTTTGCTTTTATTAAATCCCTTTACTCATTTCTAGTTTGAGCATTCTTTTTGTCTTTTTGCTTTTCTTTCTTTTTATTGCCTTTCTTTTTCTTCATTTTGTACCTTTTTAACACTTTGTTGCAATCCTCGTCTCCCCCCCAAACTTATGCTTTTTCCATGTGCTAAGGAAATATCAGGTGCCAAGAAAGGGTATCTTTTAGAACGGGTAAAGGCTTGTATCATGGCTCTTGAAGGAAAAAGGTCTAAGGCTCAAAAGGGTTGACTAGAGATTTATCATTGGTAGGCTATGGAAGTGTTCAAGCTATCATTTGGATCAAGGAGAGCCTATAATCATGTCTCAAGTCAAATTACACTTAGGATTTTGCCTTGACAAACATTCAGGGCAAGTTCTAGATCAATGGCTCGGGACTTGGACTTGCAATGCAATTTCTCACCACACAATCTATGGGATTGCTAAAGACACATAGTCGGGGGCCCACAACAACCTTAGATAAGATTTGAGCACACAATGCTCCCGAAAAATCACTTGATGATTATCGGCCAACACAAGAGTCTCATGGTCACAACTTTCACCATCCTATACACAACGATTTGTTTTTGGCCATAGGATCAAAGACAAATGTGTTAGGCTCAAGTGAAGCTTTGCTTGATGCACCCTTACCACTAACCACTAAAAAGCCAAAAGAACAGAAAAACAGACTCAAACCCTTAAGAAGATTTTCATGTCATCCATCATCGGGAAGAGCCACCCAGTTTACATAAATTCTACCTTTGGAAAGAACCGTGGCATTAAGAAAACCAAAGGCTTATTGTAAAAGTCAAAACAAGAAGCTACGAGTATAAAATAAGAAGCTAAGAAAAGGAAAAATGCGGAAAGTAAAATGAATATGTACAAGAGAGGATTTAATCGAATATACAATAGGGGAGATGAATATATACAATGGAACATAATTTTTATATACAGACCCAAGGTAAAAAGTGCGAAAAATATAATGAAATGCTGAAATTATATACATATCAAAGATAAAAAAGAAAGAAAGAAATCATCTATATATACAGTCATCCAAATCCAAGTAGGGCGTACCCCCTCAAATGAAAGTTGGCATTATCCTCAATGCCAACTAAGCAAAATAAGCACCAAAAATAGAGGAAAGAGGATACAAAAAATCCCTATGGGCCGTCAGTCAGCATGGAATCTTGAGTGGTCCCTGGGTCCTCTGTATGCTCAGTAACCTGAGACTGGCTCCCTGTGACCTGTGGTTCTACTGTTGGGACCTGGGCCTGGACCTGGACAGGTTCCTGGGCTGCAACTTGTGGCTGACTGGAGGAAGTCTCTGGTGGGTCCTTTAACTGAATAACTGCATCATCGGACTAGGGGATCACCCTCTTCCTCTTGGGAGGCCTCTTGGACTGCTCTGGCTAGGGATGGGCTGGTGGCATACGGTCATGTAGTAGCAAATCCAAAGGTAGGTGATCTGCCTTCAATCTTTCCACCTCGACCGTAACTCCTTCATGGGCTCTTTGGAAGCCCGAGTCTTCCTCATCTTTTTAGCCTCCTTAGCAAGCTCCTTGAGAGCCTTTCCGTGTTAATCAATAACGTCCGTGAGCAATTTTTGGTACTCAAGGATCTTCTTCTAGTTGTCCAGAAGATCCTTGAGAGTGTCCTCAATGGACTGTGGGACATGTGGAGGAGGAGGTGCTGACTGAGCTACCACAATAGTAGATAATACAGACAGCTTAGAAGTAGCTGTCTGCATCCAGTTGTTGATGTTGCTGAGGGCCGGGCTTAAACGGCGGGCAGTCAATGGATAGGCAGTGGTGGAGGGTATCTTTGGCTCTGCTGAAGTGGATGGGCCTGGGGCCTGGTCTGCTGAAGTGGAGGGAGGCCGTGGAGTAGTCACTACCATTACTGGCTCTTCAGACTGTCCAGTTGAGTTGTGGATTTCCCCTTGAAGTGCTTGCCTTTAGGTTTGTCATCACTATGTAGGCTATACTATGAGAAAGGTGTCTTTGCCTTCACTTTTACGTCAAATTTGTGCTTCTCCACATCTTGGTCCTTCAGGTACATGGTTAGGAAGTTGGGGAATGGGTAAGACCTATCACCCTCATTCACTACCCTTGTAGTAACTTGGGACATCACATTCCCGACATTGATCGGGTACCCCGCCATGATGGATGCTACTAAGATCGCCCCGTGAATTGGGAGTGAGTTGTCATGGGTGGTAGGATCTAGCCTGCTACACACAAATGTCTCCTACCCTTTTTGCCTCAAAATTCAATGTCCTCCTCAATATCTTCACCCCGCAGTCAACCACTCGGGGGTGGCACCTGGGATTTCCAAGTATTCCGCCAACCACGGACGGGCTTCTTCACCCAACTTCATCTTTTCTAAGTATAGGGACTCATCCTCCTCCGTGAAGCCCAAATAGTCATTGATGGTCTTGCCATCAAACTTTACTTTCAGATTCCGCACTTTGGTGACCGTGGTACCCTTTTTGATGTGGGCCACATTGTTGTAGAATTCTTTTACCAAGTGCTCATTGGTGTCATCCACCTGCCCGATAAAGTAGTCCCAACCTACTCTATCTCTGAATTGCCTCAACACATTTAGGTTGTGAGGCAGAAGATCCTGGGTAATGATTTTTCTCTCCGGTATCAGCCTCTTTTCTGGCCGCCACTCTTCGAATTTGTGGTAGGCAATCTCACTGACGAACCTATCCTCCCATGCCTCCGGGTTTCTAGTCCGCTCTACCCCCCCCCCAAGTTGGGGCTCAGCCCCTTCTGCTTCTTCCCCTTCTTCAGCTACTGCATCCTCTCCGGATAATGAAGCTGTAGGAGAGGTGGAGTACTCATCCCCACTGGCTGCAGCTGAGCCCTCAGACGACCTAGAAGATACATGTACTGACGCTTGGGCAGTGGGGGAAGGTGGAGGTGTATCTCTCAATCTATTTCTCTCCAGCCAGTTAGGAATAAACTCTGGCACGGAGTCTGAAGATGCCTCCCAGGATGACTCATACTCACTCCCTGACTAGTCAATGGCCCTGTTTGCAGCTTTTATAAGCTTCCTTGTGTTTTTTTATGTTTTGACGGGCTTGTGGGGTCAACCTTATCATCTTTTGTTTTCCACCCCGGGAGGACTGTCCTCTTACTGGTTGTTTAGCACCCTTACCTTTTAATTTTACCATTGTCTGCAAACAAATTCAATCATGCTTTGTTAGTATCCAAAAAAACAATGTAATTCACAGTTGTAGAAAAAATGTTGCAGACAGTTTTTAAACTTGCAGAGTGCAGACCGGACAAAATGCAGTGTGGCAGCTAAGAGGACATTGCGGACCGCACAAAATCCATTGCGGTCCTCACAGAGGTGGTGTTCAGAATACCCACTCTCTCAAACTATGCACCGTGGACCGCACAAAATTGCAATGACGTCTGCATTGAGGCACCGCAGACCGCACAAAATGGCAATGTGGTCCGTATTGAGGCACCGCGGACCGCACAAAATGCAATGTGGCCGCGGTCCTCAAATGTCAGCTTTCAGGTCTTTCACCATTGTGGTCCGCACAAAATTCCATTGCGGACCGCACAGGGGCACCGCGGACCGCACAAATTCCACCACGGTCCGACTGAGTACCAAGTAGCAGCACCAACCTAGGGTTCATGATTTGTTCAATTTTAATCCACTTTTTCGACTATTGAAGATTCCCTAAGTGTTAGTTCCATCATTTAACTACCTAAACTAACTTTAAACAAAAATTAACTAACCTAAGCTACAATATTGAAAGAAATACGGGAAAGCTAGGAAGAAGAACAGAGAAAAACAAAAAAAAAGAAAATAACAAAATTAAGCAATTAAGAAGAAATTAGAGTTACCAGAAGAGAGTATTATTGAAGATAAACGAGTCTTAGAAGTTAATTACGAGCAATTTAGAGATATGAATAGTGTTTTAGTGTCTCTGAGATTGAAAAGATCGAAAAGTTCAAAAAGAGGGCCTTAGGTCTTATTTATAGAAAAAGGTCCTGGGCCCCATCTCACCTACCCATCGCGGACCGCACAAAATGGCATTGCAGTCTGCATTGCTCAAAACCATAGGGCTCAGACAAGTCAACCACTGCGGTCCGCACAAAATGCAATGCGATCGCAGTGGACCACCGCGGATCGCACAAAATGCAATGCAGCCATGGCGGTAAAACTCAGAGAACCCAACTTTTTTTAAATTACCAGTGCGGTCCGCATTGATTTCTTGCCCCCGCAATGAGGTCTTTGCGGCTGCACAAAATGGCAGTGCAGTCCACATTGACAACTTCAGAGAGTGGTTATTTTCCAACTTTTTTCCTGCACTACATCAACACAATCCTACATCATATCACAACCAGTCAGTCCAAAAATAAATCCTACACTACAATGAAAATCAAAGAAAAACAAGAAGAAAAACACATGGGTTGCCTCCCAAGAAGCGTCTGGTTTGACGTCGC
This sequence comes from Nicotiana tabacum, assembly GCF_000715075.1. Classification (NCBI taxonomy): domain Eukaryota; kingdom Viridiplantae; phylum Streptophyta; class Magnoliopsida; order Solanales; family Solanaceae; genus Nicotiana; species Nicotiana tabacum. The sequence goes on from NC_134087.1 coordinate 121,576,935, forward strand.
GGCACGACGCAGGTTACCATCAAATCATTTGAGATGAAGAAGTGCCACCACGTGACTGTCATCAATTTTTCCCAAGTAGTGCTTGACCCTGTGCCCATTTACTCTGAAAACTTCCCCATTTTTGTTCTTCAAATCAAGTGCACCAAAAGGGGTCACAAACACCACTTCAAAAGGTCCACTCCATTTTGACTTAAGCTTTCCAGGAAACAGATGTAACCGAGAGTTGAACAAGAGAACTAAATCACCCACTTTGAAATCCTTTCCATGAGCATATTTATCATGAAGGTATTTCATCTTATTCTTGTACAAGGATGAACTGGAGTAGGCATGGAATTGGAATTCATCAAGTTCATTAAGCTGCTCCACACGAAAATTTGTTGCCACATCCCATTCAAGATTTAACTTTCTTAAAGCCCACATGGCCTTGTGTTCTAACTCAATCGGTAGATGGCAAGCTTTCCCAAACACCAACCGATACGGAGGCATACCAATCGGAGTCTTGTAAGCAGTCCTATAAGCCCATAGAGCATCATCCAACTTATTTGACCAATCGGTCCTATTTGCATTGACTGTATTTGACAATATACTCTTAATTTCCCTGTTTGAGACTTCAACTTGGCCACTCACTTGAGGATGATAGGGGGTAGAAACTTTGTAGTTGACACCATACTTTGCAAGCAAAGTGTCAAAAGCTCTATTGCAAAAATGAGACCCCCCATCACTTATGATTGCACGAGGAGTGCCAAACCTTATAAAAATGCTCTTCTTGAGAAATGCAACAACACTCTGGGCCTCATTGTTGGGTAAAGTCACGGCTTCAACCCACTTTGAAACATAGTCCACCGCCACAAGAATGTATGTGTTCCCACACGAGCTAACAAACGGGCCCATAAAATCAATGCCCCATACATCAAAAATATCAACCTCAAGAATGGTATTGAGAGGCATCTCATCTTTCTTCGAAATTCTGCCCGCTCTTTTGGCATTCGTCACACCTCTTCACAAGTTCACTTGCATCTTTGTGCAAAGTTGGCCAATAAAACCCACAAGTAAGAACATTGGAAGCCGTCCTCACCCCGCCATGATGGCCACCATAGGGAGAGGAATGACAAGCCTCCAAGATACTCAATTTCTCTTCCTCCGGGACACACCTTCGGATCACACCATCCGTGCAAATCTTGAACAAGTACGGCTCATCCCAATAGAAATCCAAACTATCCCATTTGAGCTTCTTCCTTTGGTTAGAAGAGAGCTTACACATGATTATACCAGTCACAAGGAAATTAGCAACGTCCGCAAACCATGGCATACCATTCACCGACAACGAAAAGAGTTGTTCGTCGGGAAATAAGTCATTGATCTCCAGGCCATCACGAGGCCTCCCTCCTCCAAGCAGGACAAGTGGTCCACCACTTGGTTTTCACTACCCTTCCGGTCCATAATCTCCAAATCAAACTCTTGAAGTAACAAGACCCATCGCATCAGTCTAGCTTTGGAATCCTTCTTCGTCATCAAGTACCGGAGTGCGGCATGATCGGTATGAACTATGACCTTGGCACCCATGAGATACGGCCAAAATTTCTCCATCGCGAACACAATAGCCAAAAGCTCTTTCTCAGTCACCGTGTAGTTCACTTAAGCATCATTCATTGTCTTGCACGCATAGTACACTGGATGAAACATTTTGTTCACTCTTTGACCAGAAATCGCCCCAACCACAACATCGCTCGCATCACACATGAGCTCAAAGGGCAAGCTCCAATTATGTGCGGTAATGATAGGAGTGGTGGTCAACTTATGCTTGAGAAGTTCAAAGGCTTGCATGTATCTCTCATCGAACACAAACTTGGCATCCTTTTCCAATAGCTTGCACAAGGGGTTCACTACCTTTTAAGTCTTTGATAAATCTCTAGTAAAACCCTGCATGCCCAGGAAAACTTCTAACTCCCTTGACAGAGGTAGGGGGAGGGAGCCTCAAAATCAATTTTTTCTTTGTCTACCTCAATACCATGCTTTGAAATTTTATGCCCAAGACTATTCCTTCTTCCACCATAAAGTGGCATTTCTCCCAATTGAGAACAAGATTGGTTTCTTCACAGCGGGCCAACACTCTATCAAGATTTTACAAACACTCATCAAATGAATCTCCCACAACACTAAAATCGTCCATGAACACCTTCAAAATGACTTCCACCATATCAGTGAAAATGGTCATCATACACCACTGAAATGTAGCCGGTGCATTACACAACCCAAAAGGCATCCGAGAAAAGGCAAAGGTGCCATATGGACAAGTGAATGTGGTCTTCTCCTGATCTTCTGGAGCAATCAAGATTTGGTTGTACTCAGAATACCCATCCAAGAAATAGTAGAAGGCACGCCTAGCAAGTCGGTCTAACATCTGGTCAAGAAAAGGCAATGGAAAGTGATCCTTGCAGGTCACTTTATTCAACTTGCGGTAGTCCATGCATACCCTCCAACTGGTGACAGTTCTGGTAGGAATCAGCTCATTTTGTGTTTTTGCAACCACGGTCATGCCACCCTTCTTCAGTACATATTGCACCAGCAAAGTCCAAGAGCTATCAGAGATGAGGTACAAAACCCCGACATCCAACCACTTGATCACCTCCTTTTTCACAACTTCTTGCATTGCCTCGTTCAACTTCCTTTGATGTTCCAAGGAGGGCTTTGCATCATCTTCAAGAAAAATCTTGTGCATACAGAATGCGGAGCTTATCCCCCAGATATCAGCTAGAGTCCATCCAATTGCCTTTTTCGCTTTTGAAGCACCGCCAATGTGGCATCAACCTGCATGTTAGTAAGACAAGAAGAAAGAATAACTGGAAAAGTAGAACTAGGGCCTAAGAACTCATACCTGAGGTGTGGAGGTAATGGCTTCAACTCCAACACCGGAGGCTCCTCGATTGAAGATTTTGGTGGTGGAGTCTTCCTATTCTCAAGGTCCAAAGATAGTTTTCTAGGCTCATAAGAGTAAGAGCCCATCCCATGAAAAAAATTCACACACTCTACTCGTCCCTCATTATCATTAACATCAAGATTCAACAATACGGCCTCCAGAGGGTCCTCCACATTGATCATTGTCGCGCCCCCTTTTTTTTCCTCGGGAAATCGGGTTCATGTCATTTTGGGTATGAGACAATTCATTCCTTTTGGGAACGGGGTTTGCATTTTTGAAGAGTCGCCACCTAGCGATTTTAAGGTGCGTTAGGGCACCTACAGGGTTCATTCTAACTATGTTTGATAACCAGATACATGGTAAGGGCTTGAAATTATCCTAAGGGGAAGGTGTTAGGCACCCCTCAGGATCCACTAGTGTGGTTTCCCGCCAGACAGTTTTTTGTGTATTTGTGCAATTGGAAAATAGACAAGTAGGGCTTAAATAATAGGGGATTTAAGTTTAAATGCACAAGCATTTGAAAACAATTATTGAAAGGCAAAATTTTGAAAAGAGTTACAATCTAAAACATGCTTATGAATGTAAAGGGGGGGGGGTGTCCTAGGTTTTCTTGTAATATGGATCACATCAATGCAATGCCCGGTATGACACTCCTCAAAAGAGGGGCTACACGTGGTATTAGCGCACCGATTATCATATCCATATCTACCCTTTCCCGTCCCGTAAAGGTAATTAAAGCGAGGGTTGGTCTCGACTCTTATTGCATGCTGTTACCCGTCCCTTCCTATCAGTCCCAGAGGAATTTAGGACTCCTATCCTATAAGGAGGTTCTAGGCAGACCCTCAGGTTCAAAGGCAAAATACTAAGGCGACATACAAAACAAGTAGGACTGCATTTAAAAGGGGGAAAGCACAGAAAACAAGCAGAAGGCTCAGATATGCCTCCACAAATAATGCACATAGATAGCATGACTCATACATAATTAAGGTCTGAATTTAGAATCCTAAAGCAGGATGTTTAAGTGATAACATCAGAACCAAATTTATTACATGACTTAGAAAAGAAGTCCGAATTAGGTTTGCCTACTGATTTTAACAGTTGATAATTAAACAAAGGCAATTCCAGTTTTATTAAAGTTATTACCTAAGGCTTACCTAGGCATAAAGCAAAATGTAGTGGTTATTCAGAAAAAGGCGGTTTGGAGCTTATTTTTGTTACCTAAAACATGTTGTTCTAATTGGTATGAATGTAGAGATTATTACCAATTATTTTAAATGGGAGAATCTAGTGTGAAGCTGTTTTTACCTCTTTTATAATCAACAATTTACACTAAGTGTGAATGCAAGTGCAAATAAGATCCTAGAACATGGTGTCTAAGGTGCATGTATAAAACTCATGACGCAGAATTCCTAAGAGCAAGATTTCTAAATACATATGGTAGGATTACAGAATTTCCTAAGAGCAGAATTTCTAAATGCACATGGCAGGATTACAGAATTTCCCTAAGAGCAGGATTTCTAAGTGCATAGACATAGAGCATGGATCAATGAATGAGGTGCTGAAGCAAGAAACATAGGTCCTAAGAACATGATTTCTAATGCATTGTATGAATCCTAAGCATGGTTTCTATTGCACAATTAGGAATATAAAACTAATAACATGTTTCCTAACCTTAACAAATTATGGCATGCATATCTACCCTATCCCTTTTCACTAGCCACCCCAATATTTGTTTACAAATTATTACAAACCATGTGATTGAATTACATGAGAAATGCAAAATAAGAAGTTACAATTATAGGAAGTCTGATTCTGACTTCCTCTTTGATTTATGTAATAAACCACCTCAAATGCCAATATTGTTCTATAACCTTTCTCATATCTGGGTGTGTCAGAGTTCCCTAAGGACCTCAAGGGTTCCCCGGCAGTGCTCACACCCAGACTACATGACCAAACAGAGTGGGTGCAGTATGGAAGGGCCAACTCTTATGTGTCCAAGTTCAGAGGGAGCTCTAGGTTCCCAAGGCAAGGCTCACACAAAAGGGGAAGAACCTAGTAATCTAATAGCATGTGTGAAAGTGCTTGACATGGACTTAAAAGAGTTGAGTTGGAAAACAGTTTTGAAAATAGCATGTTTGAAATAAGTTTGCAAAACAGCAGAAGAGTTGCTTAGTAGAAACAGTTTTTGAAAGGGAAAGGGGATGGGAGCAACAACAACACATACAGAACAAGTTCAAAGAGCATTACACTTCAGCAGTTACAAACAGGGAAGTAGGGGTTGGGGACATAGAGGACCTAAATCAGAAACATAATATTAGTCATGGATTAGTGTTAATCAATCACATTAGGAGACATGCTAGTTGAGGGGCATAAACAGGAACAAGTAAGCATGTTGATTACATTTGAACAAAGGAGGGCAGAATTTTAAGCATGCTGAGTAAAGCAATAAACAAGAAGTGCAATTTAACAGCGTGAGCAATTAAGTCAGTGCATAAACAGACATGGATTGGCAAACAAGGAAACACATAGAGTTGAGTTTCAGAATTTAAACTAGGAACATACCAGTTGAAGAAGCAAATTGCAGAAAAAGTAAAGCAATCAGAGTTCCACAGTCTAGCCTTAGCTTTCAGCCGGCTAGGCAAAGCAGTAGCATAAAGAGTAGAGAGAGAAGATAATATTTGAGTGTATATGTGTGTGTTCTGAACTAATTGTTCGTGTGTTTAAAGAAGAGAGGATAAAGTATTTATAGTTTTGAAAACAGGCAGGACAATAAAGTAACAAGTACTAACTTATCATAATTATAGAAATAATGCAAATTAGAATCAATTAAAGACCTGGACTCCCTTTACTTAAGGAGTCATAGTTCAAACGAGTACAAGTTATATCAAATAAGCAAAAGAATTGCTCGTGAGACTGATTTTACTACAATAGGAATAGTAAAGCATGCTGCATGTAATAAGGACTAGGTACAAAATAGTTTCAGCATAAGGAAAGTACACATTAATTAACAACACATAAACAAGGCGGAGTACGATTTGATTCTAAAAAAATTAGTTCAAAGAATCACGGATGAGATTGAAAATCACAGGCAATCAGTACTAACCAAGGAAAATATCACAAAAGTAAGGAAACAATTTCGAAAAATCAGTACAAAATTACAAGGAAAATACACAAAATCAAAGCTGTATGTTTAAGGATATTATACAGAATCACCATAAATTGCGTAAACAATCAGTAAAACAAATGGTCGGACTCATAAATGACACGAGTTTGGACAAAATCAAAGAAACCTTAAGAATAAATAAAAACAGGAAGCACAAGAGCATATAGAAGACACATAAAGCCCAGAAGGTTCATAATAGACATGCAAACACACCACAAACAAATTCAAACTTCGAATCGAACCTAGAAGTATTAGGGTTTTTTGACAAAATGAATCGAGCTAAAAGGAAAGACCCAGGTAACATTTAAACATGCTGAAAATCACAGTAATCAGAAAGAAATAATTTTTTGCAAAAGGGTTTTGAAACCCTAGTTTGAATAAATAAAGAAACTGTCTGAAATCGGAGAAACATTTGAGGAAAACAAGTGAAAACCTTAAGAAACCCATAGATCCATCATAGATCTAAAGAAGATCGAAAGATTTATAACTAGGTTTTTCAGAAAATAGCAGAGACGAAGAAAAAAGTCGGTTAAAACCCATGGATACACCTAGATCGAAGACATATCTAAAGAGAAGTAACAACTCTCAAGAGCTAGGGTTTTAGAGAACCCAAAGAAGGATGAGAGAACATTAGATCGTTACCGATTTTAGTCGGAAAAGCCATGGATCTAACTCGAACTGCCATGGATGGCCGGAAAAAGACCATGGATAGAAGTTGAGCAAGGTATAGACTAGATCTCTTCGAGATCTTTCCACGAAATCACGAAAACAGGCAACCAGGAGATGTAGGAGACAAGTATACGTCTCAAACAGTCATGGGAGTCTATGGATTGAGAGGGGATCGAAGGCGATTAGCATTAATTTGGGTGGCAGCGGCTAGGGTTTGAGTTAGGTTTTAGAGAGAATTGGAGAGGAAAGGGGATTCAAGGGCGGCGGGTTGGTAGGAAATGAATTAGGTTAGGGGGTCGTTTGGGTTTATTTTAGGAAAGGGAAATGGGGACCGTTGATCTGAATGATCAACGGTCTAGATTGAATGGGGTAGGTGGGTCGGGTTATAAAATTGGGTTTGGGCTTGGTCCGGTGGGTTTAACTGGGTTGGGAATTGCGGTTTGATTTAGGCTATAATTGAAATACAAATGGGCTGTTATTTAAATAGCCAGTTTTTTGCCTTTTAATTTTTTTAAAACAGTAGTAAATAATTTTTGAAAAATAAATTGAAAGTACTAAAGTGATTTATAATACCTAATTAACAATTTAAAATGCAGGATCCGATTTTATGCGTATAAAACACAATTAAACCTTAAAATGGCTAATATTGCTATATGCAATTTAGCTTTAAAAATACTAAATATAATTGTAAAAATATGTAAAAACTACTTTAGCCATATTTTGGCACAAATATAGAAATACCATAACGAATTATCAAAACAATAATTTTGGAAATAATTATTGAGGATTTTATGGATAAAGAGTGAGAAAATAAAACAATTTAAACCTTTAATATTATGGGAAAAATACTAAAACACTTGGACATGCTTATATATATGCATATATATGCTATTTTGAAGTTATTTTGCATATTAAAAATATATAGGGAAAAATTGGGTATTAACAGCTGCCCCTCTTTACCCGGGAAGGATAAAAAAGTTGTAGGGTAAAGATATGATGACAAATTTTGATCGAGAGAAAGGGTTTTGGAGGATTTAGACCGCACCCTGGCTTCTGAGTTGCCTACATATCCCTAGTTTTATAGGAATCAAACCGTAATAGTTCAGGATCCATCAACGGAGAATACCGATGAAGACCTTTCAAGAACGGATGCAAAATCTAGGGCTGGGTGAGTGGACGGTTTACATGAATGACTAGGTTTGATATGGCTATGGGAACTGGAGTGGGATCGCTTCTGTTGGGATAGCCGTTGCTCGCCGTCTTACCTGCAAATTCCCGTTGGACCATGAATGTTGTCTTTGGACGGTGAGGATGATGTCCTTAGACCATGATGTCCTGGGCCATGAAGCATATAATGAGGGATTTGCAGGACATGAAATGATGTTCTCGGGCTATGAGGATGATGCCTCCGAACCATGACGCCTTTGAATAATGATATGCAAAAGATTGAAAGAGATCCTCAGGCCATGACATGGTGTTCTCGGGCTATGAAGATGGTGCTGCCAAATGATGATGCCTTTGGATGAGTTGGCGATATTTCAGCCCATGAAGGATGCAGTAGTATGATGAGGACAAGACCGAGCTTTGTCTTGCGAATTGAAGGGCAGAGTTTAGCCCGTAAGAGAAGTGAGATAAATAGTGCCTGGGATAGTGCATAGTTTTGAAAAAAATTGGAGGCCGAGCTTAGCCTCGAAAGGTAGAAAAGTAGCCTTATGCAAATATGCGAATGCAGGTGGAGGTAGAGCTTAACCTCGGAAGGAAGAATGGTAGCCTTATGCAGAAATGCAGATGGAGACAGCGTTTAGTCTCGGAAGGCAGAATGATAGCCTTATGCAAATTGGAAGGCAGAATAGTAGCCTTATGCAAGAATGCAAATGGAGACAACGTTTAGTCTCGGAAGGTAGAATGGTAGCCTTATGCAAATTGGAAGGCAGAATAGTAGCCTTATGCAAGTTGGAAGGTAGAATGGTAGCCTTATGCAATGCAGATGTAGATGGAGACAACGTTTAGTCTCAGAAGGCAGAATGGTAGCCTTATGCAGATTGGAAGGCAGAATGGTAGCCTTATGCAAGAAATAAGATAACGAATGACAGTAGAGTTTTTTTAGTTGATAGTAGATTGTGGCGTTGTGATTACTGGGAGCATTGTGTCATACGGAACATCACTTGGTGTGTGCTGATAGCAAATGTTGGTAAGTGCAACGGTTCCGAGAGTCATATTCTTGAATAATGTTTGTTCCATGGCGTACAATGTGTTTACTGATTTTGCAGTCCTAGTGCCTGCATCCAAAGAAAAATCATGAGTTTTGTAAGGGGGAAGGTTAGTTCGTATCCCCGCTGGCTTTGCTTGACTTGTTCGGCTTTGATCTGGTAATATTGTCTGTATCATTGGGGTAGCGTTGCTAAACAAAGCAGTTTGAACAATAAACATGCATGATTTTGTAAAAGTATGACATAAATGTATAGTTAAAAATAGTTTTTAGATGAACTAATGGCCGTGACGTAGTTCAAGACATTGCAACCTCTCCTGCTAATGGAATTTTGAGGGTCCTCCTCAAAATTTTGCCCCAGTTTGATGGGTTGACGTTTCTGACTGTTGCTCGGGCAGCGGTCGGCTGAAATTACTTCGGAATTTTGAGGTTCCTCCTCAAAATTCTGCCCCAGTTTGATGGGTTGACATTTCTGACTGTTGCTCGTGCGGTAATTGGATAAATTACTTCGGAATTTTGAGGGTCCTCCTCAAATTCTGCCCCAATTTCCAATTGCGGGGGAAATGAAAATTTATTGAATCTGTGACCGAACCCATAGGGCTGCCTACGTATCCCCTCTTAAACGAGAATCAGGTCAGGTGTAGTTCAATTTATATCATATAAAGAAAGCATAAAGATTACACGTAGTACCGCTTGACTGCATCTGAATTAATCGGCTTTGGCCAGACTTCTCCGTCCATTTCTGCAAGTATAAGGGCTCATCCTGTCAAAACCCGGTGAACCATGTATGGACCCTGCCAGTTGGGAGAGAACTTCCCTTTGGCTTCATATTGATGCGAAAAAAATTTCTTTAACACCAGCTGCCCCGGTGTGAACTGTCTTGGCTTGACTCTTTTGTTGAAGGCTCTGGACATTCTGTTCTGATAGAGTTGACCATGGCAAACTGCATTCATTCTCTTTCCGTCTATAAGGGCTAGTTGCTCATAACGACTTTTTACCCACTCTGCGTCGTCAAGCTCAGCTTCTTGTATGATCCTAAGGGAAGGAATTTCTACCTCAGTGGGAATGATAACCTCTGTACCATAAACCAGTATATAGGGGGTTGCCCTTGTTGATGTGCAGACTGTGGTGCGATACCCCAGTAGAGCAAATGATAATTTCTCGTGCCACTGTTTATGCTTTTCTATCATTTTCCTCAATATCTTCTTGATATTCTTGTTGGCGGTTTCTACAACTCCATTTATTTGAATCATGTAGGCTGTAGAATTCTTGTGTCTGATCTTGAAAGTTTCCCACATAGCTTTCATCAAGTCACTATTGAGGTTGGAGCCATTATCAGTAATGATTGATTCTGGAATCCCGAATCGACAAACAATGCGGTCGCGGACAAAGTCTGCCACGACTTTCTTAGTCACTGCTTTGTAAGATGCTGCTTCGACCCATTTGGTGAAATAGTCAATGGCTACTAGGATAAACATGTGTCCGTTGGAAGCAGCAGGCTTGATTGGTCCAATAACATCCATTCCCCAGGCGATGAACGACCATAGTGAGCTTGTTGCATTAAGCTCATTTGGAGGTACCTTTATCATGTCTGCATGTATCTGACAGCGGGTGACATTTTCGTACATACTGGATGCAATCCGTTTCCATAGTCATCCAAAAGTAACCAGTACATAGTATCTTCTTTGCTAAGACAAAATCGTTCATATGTGGACCGCAGGTCCCAACATGAATTTCCTCTATTAGCTTGGATGTTTCCTTTGCGTCAACACATCTTAATAATCCCAAATCAGGAGTCCTCCTATACAGGATTCCTCTGCTGGGAAAGAAATTGTTGGACAATCTCCGAAGTGTGTGTTTCTGAACAGGATTAGCAAGCTTCGGGTATTCTCCTTTTGCCAAATATTCCTTGATATCATGAAACCAAGGATTTTCATCTGCCTCCTTTTTGATATGGGCACAGTAAGCTGGCTAATTATGGATGTTCACCGGAATGGGATCAATGAAATTCTTGTCTGGATGCTGTATCATAGATGATAGGGTAGCCAATGCATCAGCGAACTCATTCTGGATTCTGGGAACATGCTGGAATTCCGTCTTCGTGAACCTCTTTCTCAATTCCTGTACGTGATGCAGATATGGGAGTATCTTGGAGTTCTTGGCTGCTCATTCCTCTCATACCTGATGTATAAGTAAGTCTGCATCTCCAATCACTAGCAGCTCTTGAACGTTCATGTCAATGGCCATTTTGAGTCCTAAGATGCAGGATTCATACTCAGCCATATTGTTGGTGCAAGGGATCCTGAGTTTGGCAGACACCGAATAATCCTGACCGGTTTCTGATACTAGGACTGCTCCTATGCCAACTCCTTTAAAAGTTGTTGCTCCGTCGAAGAACATTCTCCAACCGTCATAGGATTCTACAATGTCTTCTCCTATGAATGATACCTCTTCATCAGGAAAATACATTTTTAGGCGTTTGTATTCTCCATCCACGGGGTTTTCAGCAAGGTGGTCTGCCAGTGCCTGTCCCTTGATTGCTTTTTGAGTCACGTAAATAATGTCGAACTCACTCAACAGGATTTGCCACTTGGCTAGCTTGCCGGTGGGCATGGGCTTCTGAAAGATGTACTTCAAGGGATCCATTCTCGATATGAGATATATAGTATAGGCACAGAAGTAATGTCTCAGCTTCTGAGCTTCCCAAGTCAAAGCACAACATGTGCGTTCCAATAGAGAATACCGGGCCTCGTACGAGGTGAACTTCTTACTGAGATAATAAATGGCTTGTTCCTTCCTACCCGTTTCATCATGCTGCCCCAGAACGCAACCAAAAGCTCCATCCAACACTACAAGGTAGAGTAATAAGGGTCTACCTGGCTCGGGCGAGACTGAGACTGGTGGTGTTGACAGGTACTCCTTGATTTTGTCGAAGGCCTTTTGGCAGTCATCGGTCCATTTGGTAGCGGCGTCCTTCTTTAACATCTTAAAGATTGGCTCATAGATAACTGTAGACTGTGCTATGAATTGGCTGATATAGTTAAGCCTTCCCAAAAAACCAATCATATCCTTCTTGTTCTTTGGCGGTGGTAGTTCTTGAATGACTTTGACTTTCGATGGATCTAGTTCTATTCCTCAGCGGCTCACAATAAACCCAAGCAATTTCCTAGCAAGAATCCCAAATGTGCACTTTGCGGGGTTTAGTTTTAGGTTGTACCTCCGTAATCTATTGAAGAACTTCTTCAGATCTTCCATGTGGTCAGTGGCCTTCTTGGATTTGATGATAACATCATCCACATATACCTCTATCTCCTTGTGTATCATATCATAGAAAATGGTAGTCATGGCCCTCATGTAGGTGGACCCCTGCATTCTTCAGGCTAAATGGCATCATCTTGTAATAGTACACTCCTCATGGCGTAATGAAAGCCGTTTTCTCAGCATCTTCCTCATCCATCCAAATTTGATGATAACCAGCGAAGTAATCTACGAATGACTATAGCTCATGCTTGGCGCAATTGTCAATCAGAATATGTATATTTGGCAAAGGGAAGTCGTCTTTCAGGTTGGCCTGGTTGAGATCCCGGTAGTCAACACAGGCTGTGACCTTCCCGTCCTTCTTTGGCACTGGCACAATGTTGGCTAACTATGTCGGGCATTCTACTACCCTGAGAACCTTAGCTTTGATCTGCTTGTTGACTTCTTCATTGATTTTCAGACTCATATCAGGCTTGAACTTTCTGAGCTTTTGCTTTACCGGTGGATAAATTGGATCGGTTGGCAGTTTGTGAGCCACAATAGACGTACTCAGACCAGTCATGTCATCATATGACCAGGCGAATATGTCCTCATACTCCTTTAGAAATTCTGTGTATTCCTGCTACTCTGATGGCGATAGGTGGATGCTAATTCGTGTTTCCTTGACGTTTTCTGCATCTCCCAGGTTGACAATTTTGGTCTCATCCAGGTTGGACTTAGGCCTGTTCTCAAAGTTCTCAACTTCTTTGACAATATCGTCAGGTATGTCATTTTCCTTTGAATTAATGTCTGTTTGTTGCATTGTCTTATTGCATGTCACAGTCGTTAGTTCATCAAGATAAGTAATAGTAATGCTATATTGGTAAAGCAAGGAGAGAAAATGATATCAATAAATACTAATTCATAAGAAAAATCAAAAATGCTTTTGATAAATTGAATAACTGTTTTAAACATTGAAGATCTTATTGCGGGAATTGAAAAATGCGAAAAGAAAATCATTTAGTAAATAAAACAGTGAATAATGCTTGTTTTAGCCTTGTTATCCCGAGGCACGTCAGGCTTTGGTTGTCCTAATGGTCCAATTATTGAGATGTGCCCCTCTGCTCACAACCTGTATGGAAGGGCCTTCCTCCCCCTCCTTCTCGAGAATAACGCAACAGTCCATATTAATGTCCTCTAGAAATAAGTTCTTCACTGCTGCAAGTGCTTCTTCTTGATCTGCCCATAAATAATGTCGGCATGTTGGAAGGTCTATTCTAGATGAGGTATTGGCTACTCTAGTGGATAGTAAGGATCGCGCCATGGTGGTGACCAGTTATTGAATTCTTCCCAGGTGTATTCATATCCCCAAGCCGAAGGTAGTGCCATGTTTCTTGAGTTTTACGGGTTTAGAGATTCCTTGGAGGTTCTTGGATGAGTAGTGGAGCGTTGTTTGGGGTATGGCAGGTGTTACATTGGTTCTTTGGTGGAGCAGCGTGATGGTGAGGCGCGAGATGATTCTGCTGTTTTGGGATATTTTGAGGAGGTGTAGGGTTTTGAGCGTTGGGGAAGTTGATATCTGGGGTGTAGAGGGAAAATGAGAGGTTTGCCAGATTTCGAACCTGATCGTACTCTTCCTGGAATTTCAACAATTTCTGTTCAAGTTGTGACACATTCTCGTTTGGAACCCGAATACCCTAGCTATCAGTGGCCTCAACCCGTTCAGTTGTGTTCTCCTTCCTGATGTTGTTTAAATCTTCCATCTTGCCTTTGTTCTTGCCTTTAATGGGACTAAGAGGAGGAGTGGGTGGAGGGCCCCTGGATCTTGTGAAATAAGATGACGATGCCAGAGTGCACGAACTAACCTTTGGGGAGGAGAATAATAAAAGAAAACAAAATTAAAACAAAAGGTAATCATGTCAGTGAGGATTATGAAAAGTATTGCAATATTTAAACACATAGTGCGGGAATATAAATTGTGTCCTAATTTGGGAACCTCTTTGTGCCCGAGGTAGGCATAGGGACAAATAGATTTGGAGAACTTTTAATGCTAAATGCCTAATTTTATTGATAAAGATAGGCGAATCCCAAAACGACACTAAATAAGTAAGAAATAAAAGTCACTAATGGCCATTGGCCTTATTACATTCATAAAGCGAAAAAGTAAATTTTTATCTACTTGGTCCCAGAAGGACCTTTCTCAGGTTGAATGCTCTCGTTGATCAGATCCTCTAGTTTGCATAGGTACACCAGTAAAAATGCCTTTGCTAGGTGTTCTCCTTCATTTCCCTCAGTGTTCTGGCAATCGGTGACTCTCTTCCTCACTTTCCTTTCCAATTCCAACAGACTGTATTCAAGATATTCCAACTTTTAACTAGCTTTGGTGGCCCTCTATTTCCACTCATTGATTTGGTCATTTGATGGAAGACTCCTCCACCAGTCTAGCAAGAGTCGGGGCGTGCTAATCATACCAAAACTGGGGACCTCGTGCCTCATTTTTCTGCAAGACAAACAAGGTTAGGCCCTTACCCCCACCAAACTCGACTATTTAATATCAACAATTAGCATGAAACATTTGGTTCTCCAAATAAATGCACAGAACGTGATGACGTCCGTTTGGGTTTAGGGAAACCCAGTGGACTTTTGGACAAGGCTATCTTAAAGGATCATTATGTGGACAACATAACTGACCCGGATAGGTTTGACCATGATGCATGCGTAATTTAGACAGAGTAAGGTTTCTATGGGGTTTTAGACAGGTACCCTTAAGCGGTCAACTCAAGGGGGAAGGCACAAAACTGTTGACTGCACCGCTGATCGACTAGTTTTACCGCAAATAAGCCTTTCTAAATTTAGGGGCTAATGATATAGGAAGGGCGCAACCACTCATCAAGAGTTGCTATAGTATTTGTTTGGCACGAGTGGAGTATGATGTTGAGCATGATTATGTAATAATTAAAAGCATGTTGACATGTATTTGCACGTTAGGAAAGCGATGAATACATCAGTTTTATAATTTAAAGCAGCAGTAAAGGAAGGAAACAAGAAAGATATGTCAGTTTTGCTTTTGAAGAAGAAATTAAATGCTTAAAGAAATTAAACAAGTAATTGCAAATAGGGGTGTACAAATTCACAAAAACAATCTAAAATGGTAAAAGCCTAAAAAATCTCCAGCAGAGTCGCCATGCTGTCGCACCCCATTTTTTTCCTCGCGGAATCGGGTTCATGACATTTTGGGTATGGGACAACTCATTCCTTTTGGGAATGGGGTTTGCATTTTTGAAGAGTCGCCACCTAACGATTTTAAGGTGCGTTAGGGCACCTACAGGGTTCATTTCTAACTATGTTTGATAACTAGAGACAAGGTAAGGGCTTGAAATTATCCTAAGGGGCAGGTGTTAGGCACCCATCAGGATCCACTAGTATGGTTCCCGGCTAGGTAGTTTTTTGTGAATTTTTGCAATTACAAATAGACAAGTAGGGCTCAAATAATAGGGATTTAAGTTTAAATGCACAAGCGTTTGAAAACAATTATTGAAAGACAAAATTTTGAAAAGAGTTACAATCTAAAACATGCTTATGAATGTAAAGGGGGTGTCCTAGGTTTGTTTGAAATATGGATCACATCAATTCAATACCTGGTATGACACTCCTCAAAAGAGGGGCTACACGTGGTATTAGCACACCGGTCATCATATTCATATCTATCCTTTCCGGCCCCGTAAAAGTAATTAAGCGAAGGTTGGTCTCGACTCTTATTGTATGCTATTACCCGTCCCTTCCTATCAGTCCAGGAGGAATTTAGGACTCCTATCCTATAAGGAGGTTCTAGGCAGACCCTCATGTTCAAAGGCAAAATACTAAGGCGGCATACAAACTAAGTAGGACTGCATTTAAAAGGGGGAAAACACAGAAAACAAGCAGAAGGCTCAGATATGCCTCCACAAATAATACATATAGACAGCATGACTCATACACAATTAAGGTCTGAATTCAGAATCCAAAAGTAGGGTGTTTAAATGATAACATCAGAACCAGATTTATCACATGACTTAGAAAAGAAGTCCAAATCAGGTTTGCCTACTGATTTTAACAGTTGATAATTAAACAAAGACAGTTCCAGTTTTATTTAAGTTATTACCTAAGGCTTGCCTAGGCATAAAGAAAGATGCAGTGGTTATTCAGAAAAAGGCGGTTTGGAGCTTATTTTTTGGTACCTAAAACATGATGTTCTAATTTGTACTAATACAGAGATTATTACCAGTTATTTTAAACGGGAGAATCAAGTGTGAAGCTGTTTTTACCTCTTTTATAATCAGCAATTTACACTAAGTGTGAATGCAAGTGCAAATAAGATCCTAGAACATGTGTCTAAGGTGCATGTATAAAACTCATGACGCATAACTCCTAAGAGCAGGATTTCTAAATGAATATGGAAGGATTGCAGAATTTCCTAACAACAGGATTTCTAAATGCATATGGCAGGATTGCAGAATTTCCAGCAGAATTTCTAAGTGCATAGACATAGAGCATGGATCAATGAATGAGGTGCTGAAGCAAGCAACATAGGTCCTAAGAACATGATTTCAAATGCATTGTATGAATCCTAAGCATGGTTTCTATTGCACAATTAGGGATATAAACCTAATAACATGTTTTCTACCCTTAACAAATTAAGGCATGCATATTTACCCTATCCCTTTTCACTAGCCACCTCAATACTTGTTTAGAAATTATTACAGACCATGTGATTGAATTACATGAGAAATGCAAAATAAGAAGTTACAACTATAGGAAGCCTGATTCTGACTTCCTCTTAGTTATGTAATAAACCACCTCAAATGCCAATATTGTTCCATATCCTTTCTCATATCGGGGTGTGTCAGAGTTCCCTAAGGATCTCAAGGGATCCCGGGCAGTGCTCACACACAGACTGCATGAACAAACAGAGTGGGTGCAGTATGGAAGGACCAGCTCTTATGTGTCCAAGTTCAGAGGGAGCTCTAGGTTCCCAAGGCAAGGCTCACACAAAAGGGGCAGAACCTAGTAGTTTAAGAGTACGTGTGAGAGTGCTTGACATGGATTCCAACAGTTTTGAAAAAAGCACGTTTGAAATAAGTTTGCAAAACAGCAGAAGAGTTGCTTAGTGGAAATAACTTTTGAAAGGGAAAGGGGATGGGAGCAATAACAACAAATACATAACAAGTTCAAAGAGCAGTACAGCTTCAGCAGTTACAAATAGGGAAGTAGGGGGTGGGGACATAGAGGACCCAAATCAGAAACACTTAATTAGTCATAGATTAGTATTAATCAAGCACATTAGGAGACATGCTAGTTGAGGGGCATAAATAGGAACAAGTAAATATGTTGATTACATTTGAACAAAGGACGGCAGAATTTTAAGTAAGCTGAGTAAAGCAATAAACAAGAAGTGCAATTTAACAGCATGAGCCTTTAAGTCAGTGCAGAAAGACAGGGATTGGCAAACAAGGGAACACATAGAGTTGACTTTCAGAATTTAAACTAGGAACATACCAGTTGAAGAAGCAAATTGCAGAAAAAGTAAAGCAATCAGAGTTCCATGGTCTAGCCTTGGCTTTCAGCCGGCTAGGCAAAGCAGTAACACAAGGAGTAGAGAGAGAAGATAGAGTTTGAGTGTATATGTGTGTATTTTGAACTAATTGTTCGTATGTTTAAAGAAGAGGGGGTAGAGTATTTATAGTTTTGAAAATAGGCAGGACAATAAAGTAACAAGTACTGACTTATCATAATTATAGAAATAATGTAAATTAAAATCAATTAAAGACCTGGACTCCCTTTAATTAAGGAGTCATAGTTCAAACGGGTACATGTTGTATCAAATAAGGAAAAGAATTTCTTGTGAGACTGATTTACTATAATAGGAATAGTAAAGCATGCAGCATGTAATAAGGACTAGGTACAGAATAGTTTCAGCATAAGGAAAGTACACGTTAATTAACAACACATAAAAAGGTGGATTACGATTTGATTCTAAAAAAATTAGTTCAAAGAATCACGGATGAGATTGAAAATCACAAGCAATCAGTACTAACCAAGGAAAGTATCACAAATATAAGGAGGCAATTTCGAAAAATCAGTACAGAGTTACAAGGAAAATACACAAAATCAAAGTTGTAGGTTTAAGGAGATTACACTGAATCACTATAAATTGCATGAACAATCAGTAAAACAAATGGTCGAACTCATAAATGACACGGGTTTGGACAAAATCAAAGAAACCTTTAGAATAAATCAAAAAAGGAAGCACAAGAGCATATAGAACACACATAAAGCCCAGAAGGTTCATAATAGTCATGCAAACACACCGCAAACAAATTCAAACTTTGAATCGAACCTAGAAGTATTAGGGTTTCTTGACAAAAATGAATCGAGCCAAAAGGAAAGGCTCAGGTAACATTTAAACATGCTGAAAATCATAGTAATCAGAAAGAAATTATTTTTTGCAAAAGGGTTTTGAAACCCTAGTTTGAAAAAATAAAGAAACTATCTGAAATTGGAGAAATATTTGAGGAAAACAAGTGAAAATCTTAAGAAACCCATAGATCCATCACAAATCTAAAGAAGATCGGAAGATTTATAACTTGTTTTTTCAGAAAATAGCAGAGACGAAGAAAAAAATCGGTTAAAACCCATGGATACACCTAGATCGAAGACAGATCTAAAGACAAGTAACAAGTCTCAAGAGCTAGGGTTTCAGAGAACCCAAAGAAGGTTGAGAGAACATTAGATCGTTACCGGTTTTAGCCAGAAAAGCCATGGATCTGACTCGAACGGCCATGGATGGACGGAAAAAGACCATGGATAGAAGTTGAAAAAGGTCTGGACTAGATCTCTTCGAGGTCTTTTCACGAAATCACGAAAACAAGCAACCAGGAGATGTAGGAGACATGTATATGTCTCAAATAGCCATGAGAGTCCATGGATTGAGTGGGGATCGAAGGGGATTAAGGTTAATTTGAGTGGCGACGGCTAGGGTTTGAGTTAGGTTTCAGAGAGAATTGGAGAGGAAAGGGGATTCAAGGGCAGCGGGTTGGTAGGAAATGAATTAGGTTAGGGGGTCGTTTGAGTTTATTTTAGGAAGGGAAAATGGGAACCGTTGATCTGAATGATCAACGGTCCAGATTGAATGGGGTAGGTGGGCTGGGTTATAAAATTTGGTTTGGGCTTGGTCTGGTGGGTTTAATTGGGTTGGGAATTGGGGTTTGATTTAGGCTATAATTGAAATACAAATGGGTTGTTATTTAAATAGCTAGTTTTTTACTTTTTAATTTATTAAAAGTAGTAAATAGTTTTTGAAAAATAAATTGAAACTACTAAAGTGATTTATAATACCTAATTGAAAATTGAAAAATGCAGTATCTGATTTTATGCGTATAAAACACAATTAAACCTTAAAATGGCTAATATTGCAATTATGCTCAATTTAGCTTTAAAAATACTAAATATAATTGTAAAAATATGAAAAAATTACTTTAGCCATATTTTGGCATAAATATAGAAATACCATAGAAGAATTATCAAAACAATAACTTTGAAAATAATTATTGAGGATTTTGTGGATAAAAAGGGAGAAAATAAATCAATTAAAACCTTTAAAATTATGGGAAAAATAATAAAACACTTGGACATGCTTATATATGCATATATATATATATGCTATTTTGAAGTTATTTGCATATTGAAAATATATAGGGACAAATTGGGTATCAACAATCATTGCACTGGTATCATCAACTATCACTGACCTGACAAGGTCTAGAAAAGAGCACACCTCGGAACTGTTGGGCTGCTTCATTGAC
Organism: Nicotiana tabacum; assembly: GCF_000715075.1. Lineage (NCBI taxonomy): Eukaryota > Viridiplantae > Streptophyta > Magnoliopsida > Solanales > Solanaceae > Nicotiana > Nicotiana tabacum. The sequence goes on from NC_134087.1 coordinate 121,596,971, forward strand.
TTGCACACATGAAAGACCACTTTTTTATCACCCACCTGCAATGTGAGTTCCCATGCTTCCACATCAACTAAGACCTTCCCAGTAGCAAGGAAAGGTCTCCCCAATATGATTGGAACTTCATAATCTACCTCACAATCCAAGATAACTTTGTCCACCTGGACAAGCACATCATCAATAATACCCAATGGTCTCTTAATCATTCTATCCGCCATTTGCAATCTCATGGAAGTCGGCCTTGGTTGCCCAATACCCAAAGTCTTGAAAACTAAGTAGGGCATCAAGTTGATACTTTCCCCTAAATCACATAGAGCCTTAGCAAAGTCCGCACTCCCAATGGTGCAAGGAAGGTGAAAGCACCGGGATCTTCAAGCTTCAGGGCCGTTGAATGCACTATTGCACTAACTCGGTAGGTCATCTTTATAGTTTCACAATCCGTGGATCATTTCTTTATCACCAAGTCCTTCATGAATTTAGCATAGTCCGACATTTTTTCAAGAGCCTCCACCAATGGCACATTAATGGATAAGCTCTTCATCATATCAGTGAACATTTTAAACTGATTCTCATTTTTCTGGTTCGCAATCCTTTAAGGATAAGTTGGAGGTGGCCTTGGCAAAGGATCCTTGGCTTTAGGCACAACCGGCTCTGGCATGTCTATTACGTGTTTCCTAGATGGGTTCACATTATTTTGAGTTTCCACCTTGGCATCTTGAATATCAATCCTCACTTCTTCAATCACATTCTCATCAATCACATTTTCAACCGCCAAAGGAACTTCATCTTCTTGCAACTCAACTTCATCACTCAAAATTTGCTTTTGTTTGGAGGCATTCACATCACCGCCTCGTCCACTCCTTGTAGTTACCACCATAATATGATTGTTCCCACCCTTCGAGTTTACTACTGTATCACTTGGTAGAGCACCCTTAGGGCGAGTATTCAAAGACTGTGAGATTTGGCCTAATTGTACCTCCAAATTTCTAATTAAAGTATTGTGGGAAGACAACTGAGCATCAGAATCCGCACTCTTTTTCATCATCTGTTCAAACATCATTTCAATTCTTCCCAAGTCAGGGTTAGAAGAACTAAACCTTGGGATAAAAATGGGGGCGGATTGTTCGGTTGTTGGTACATTGGGGGCCTTTGAAAGCCTTGCCCCCGGTTTCCTTGGTTGCCATTGTTCCACCCACCTTGATTGTTGTTACCACCCTAGTTGTTGTTATTCCCATTCCAATTATCCTGATTGTTTTAATTATTGTTCTGATTGCCCCAGTTGGAGTTTTGGTTGTTTTTCCCCCAATTACCATTGACTTGTTGTTAATTGCCCCAATTGCCTTGGGGCCTCCATTGTTGTTGGTTGGAAGAATTGCCCATTTGGCCTTGATAATTGTTCACGTATTGTACCTCTTCATTTTGCCCATCATAACTATCATCTTGGAATCCACCACAATAATTGTCAAATTGCTCCGAATTCCCTTGATTCTGTTGACCTTTTTGTCTTCTTTTATTGATTAGCATGTTGACACTCTCCATAACATTCACTTGGCAAGGATTTTGAACTTGTTGCAACTGTGCCTTTGCTAGTTGGTTCATTGTAGTTGTCAACTCAGCTATAGCCTGCCCATGATCATGTAACCCCTTGTGCAAATGAGTGACCGTGGGGTCACCCTGGGGCACATACGGATCTACTTTGCCAAGCAGAAGAAGTGTCAGCCATCTCGTCAAGAATGTCACAAGCCTCATCATAAGACAGCTTCATGAAGTTGCCCCCAGCAAGTTGGTTCACTATGCATTGGTTTGTCGTCTTAATGCCCCGGTAGAAAGTCTGTTGCATCATCGCCTCAGTCATATCATTGTTGGGGCATTCCTTCACCATTGTTCTATAGCGCTCCCAAATCTCATGCAAAGGTTCAGTGGGCTCCTGCTTGAAAGCTAAGATCTCATCTTTCAATGCTGCCATATGTCCCAGTGAGAAAATTTTTGCAATGAACTTGTCCGCCAACTCATCCCAAGTAGTGATGGAATAGTTGGGAAGTCGCTCAAGCTAGTCCAATGCCTTCCCTTTAAGTGAGAGTGGGAAGAGTCTCAACCGAAGTGCATCCTCGGACACATTAGTTTGATTTCTCCCCCAACAGGTATCCACAAACCCCTTAAGATGTTTGTAAGCATTTTTATTAGCAGCGCCTGTGAAATACCCACGTTGCTCCAGCAATGTCAACGTCACATTGGTAATTTGAAAATTGCCCACCCAAATCCGGGACGGGACAATTGCACTTGCATAGACTTGGTTTGGAAGCACTCGAGGAGCCACTCTTGGAGGTGGCGGGGGAGGGTCTGGAATATTTTCATTGGCCTGAAAGCCTCTCCTTTGTCCTTGAGGCGCAATATGGACCTCATCTTCAACATTTTCATCTACTTCCTCCCCCGGCGAAAGATCTCCAAGAGGTGCGTTGTTTAAGTTTGCTGCCATTTGTACCTGAAGTTGTGACACACAGAAGTTAGTAACAAAGAAGGAAAGAAGAACAATACACAAAACTATTTAGACAGATAGCCAAAACCGTTAGCTCCCCGGTAACGACGCTAAAAAGTTGATCGAAGCAAACCCTGTACTACTATTGACTAGCAAGAGAGGTTGAAGCGACTTTTACCCGAGAAGGTCGGGATCAACTTCCACAAGGAGCTAGATATTGGAGTTGAGTTTCTATCTAAAGTGGAGTTGTGTATTTGTTCCTAATTGCACTTCGGAACATTTTTGGTTTTGATATTAATTCTAATTTTATAATACTACAATGCTAAATTAGGCTAAGTAGAGCTAAGATTAAACTATTGCAAGTTGTTAAAATAGATAAAATGCACTAGGGAAGTGACTTTCTCCTAGGTGGTCAATTGACGGATTCTTGAGTTTAAGGCTAGATTGTCACATTTGGGGAATATGATATAAACATTGCACGATTCTACTCACTCTACACCTCTCGGTGGTTTGAGTGATTTTGCCCGAATTGACTTTATCAAGACCAATTGGGTATGCAAATTTGTGCAAGCAATCAAGGTTCAAGTTGGGTATTACTATCTCTAGTTTTAGCCCTTTAATTGGGGCTATTAATCTCTTGAATACGCCCCAATTCCTTATTGGACTAATTTCATGGAATTAGGCTCTCTTTCTCAAGAAGAGCCAAAGTGTACTAGGCATAAATTAGTGTTTGCAACCACTAATTTCCACATTAAAACCCTAAATTAGCCCAAATATCAAACACTCATAGACAATCAAGCATCAAAACACAAGACTCATCAATTACCCACACTAGGGTTGAGCCACAACCCTAGCTAATGGGTCTAGCTACTCATAATTAGAGAAGAAAACAAAGCAATAGATGAAGAAAAGCCCATAATAATTAATTGCTAAATAAAACTTGAAGATTCAATGTTGAAACTAAGCTAAAATTACTCAAAATAGTAAAAGGAAAGAAGTCACGAGCGCAGCTCTATCCCCAAATCTATCTGATGACCTAAAAATGGGAAAATAAACTATTTATACTAGGCTAAAAATTCTGGACAAAAATACCCCTGCAGGCTAGTGTGGATCACACAAAATCGAGTGCGGCCGCACTAAGGCTCTTAGCTTGATTTACCTACTCTCTGAACTTGGGCTTTGCGGACCGCACAAAGTCGAGTGTGTCCGCGATGGCTTCTATTGCGGTCCGCACAAAAACGACCGCGTACCGTATTGGCCTGTTCCTTCAAAATGCCACCTTTATGAACCTTGGCTCTGCGGACCCCACGAAATCGAGTGCGGCTGCAATGAACCCAATGTGGACCGCACAAAACCCTTTGCGGTCGCATTGCCTTGTGGCCTGAAAAGCATCCTCTCTGAACTTCATTTTTGCAGACCGCACTGGCCCTATTTGACAGAGCTTGATCTTGTCTTGGTACTTGTGCAAGTTTCTCTCCTTTTTTATCAAACCTGCAATCAAGCACAACTTGTGATCATTTGGAACTATTTTGTACACATTTCTAATCAAAACTTAAGCAAGAAGGAGTGTAAAATGCATCATAATCCCTAGTTATCAAGGGCCTCTAGATCTGATATAATATGCTGACGAGGCCAGTATGGATTAATCAACCTATGGGGATGGGAAAAATAATAAAACATAAACAAAACAAAAAGGTAACAAGTTAGTGGGGATCCTGAAATGTTTGCAGTATTTAAACACATATTGCGAAATATATATTCGCATCATAATTTGGGAGCCTCATTGTGCCCAAGGTAGGCCTAGCGACAAATAAATTTGGAGAACTTCAAATTCCAATAAATGCTTCATTTCATAACATAAAAGTAGACGAATCCAAAAACGACACTAACACAATAATAAAACAAGTCACTACTGGCACTTGGCCTTATTACATTTTAAGAAAAATAAGTAAATCTAATCTATTTAGTCTTAGAAGGACCTTCCCCAGATTCAATCTTCCGGACTCCATCAAACAGATCTCCTAGCTCACGCAGTCCCAGCAGCAAGTAGGCTTGGGCCAGATGTCCTCCCTCGGCTCCTTCAACATTTTGACAGTTTTCATTCCTTTTTATGACTTTGCCCTCCAACTCCACTATTCCCCGCTCCAGGTATTCCAGTTTCCTGTTGGAAGTGACCGCCATCTCTTTCCATTCCTCATTGAACCTCACGTTCCTCTCATGTATCTCTCGATGCTCATTCTCAGAGTCGTGGGCTCTCTTGCGCAGCCTGTTATATTTGACTTGGGCTTCAGCTTCCTCATCTATGATTTTGTTCCCTCGACCAGTCCCCGGTGTCACCGTTCCTTTCAGATTGTCCTCCAACCATGCAGGGTAGAGAGGCTCGCACCCCGTGTGATATATGTCTGGCATGACAGATTATGGTGCATTTTACACATGTGCTCAGCTTGGCACTTGTAAGGTATGTCATCGTCTTGGAAATCTGCCCTAAAATGACTCATCCTGACGACCTGTAGTACAACCTATTTTCTGTTTGCTTGCCTTATAACTCGCATAGGGACATATGGATATATCCCTCTTAACCCGATCAACACCAAATGCGGAGCATCATTGGACCTGATAATGAACCCGTCCATTGGAAACCATTCAACCATCCACTGCACATGTCCCTCGGTCAGATTGTCAAAGAACTCTACCCATTCACTGGCACTTTCCGACTGAGCAAATCTATCCGGAATATAGGTCATTTGCTTAGGGTGATGGAAAGCAATGTGGTTGTTCCAAGCCCTTCGCGGAAATTCTTGGCGATAACGACCCTTTTGGAGATGCTCCAACAACCATAACTGCAACAATAAGTTGCAACCCTCTAAATGCTTGATCCCTCTCAGACAGCGCTCCAGGGCCATGTGGATGTCAGCTATGATCATGGGGACTATGGTATATGTTTGTCCATTAATCCCTTCCATCAGAGTTTTGGCGACCATGGACAACCTAGTGTGGATTCTTCCCTTTTTCATTGGGAACACTATCAGCCCTAGAAAGCACACAATGAACACGAACACTCTGCGGTGGATGTGACCCAGTGAAGTGAGGGAGATCTCATCATGATAAGTGCGGAAAGACTTGTTATGGCCATACTTCTCGTAGAGATATTCAAAAGGTATGTAGGAATCCTTCAGGCACACTAGGTCAACATTCTTTTTCAGCCCCACCATCTTCAAAAAATCCCCTGCCCGTACAGTTTTCCGGCATCAAAAGCCCAGGACTGTCCCAAGTCAACCCTGCAAGTCCTCCTATTTCCTTTAGAAGCGGTGTCATTTCTATGTCACCGAAATGGAACACAGCTCTTTCACTATTCCAGAATAGGGTAGCAGCTTCGATCAATTTGTTGTTTGGTTCAATATCTAGCAGGGATGGCAAGTTACTCAGGTACTTTTTTACATGCTTCTTGTCACTTGAGGAAAGATCTTCCCACCAATCTAGCAATAATGGAGGGATATTGCTAACCATACCGAATCTGGGGACCTCCTGCCTCATTTTCTATAAAACAAAAGTATTAGGCCTTACCCCCACCAGATTCGACTATTTATACATTTATGATCAGCATATTGGCATCTAGTCCTCCAAATTAATGCATAGAACGTGGTTACGTCCGTTGGGATTATGGAAAACCTGATGGACTTTGGATAAGGCTTATCTTAAAGGATTATTATGTGGACAACATAACTGACCCGACTAGGTTTGACCATGATGCATGCACAATTTAAACAGGGTAAGGTTTCTATGGGTTTTAGACTGGTACTCTTGAGCGGTCAACTCAAGGGAGAAGGCACAGAAATGTCGACTGCAGCGCTGATCGACTGGTTTTACCGCAAATAAGCCTTTCCAAATTTAAGGGTAATAAATAGGAACGCAACCACTCATTAAAGCGTTGCTATGGGATTTGATACGCACGAGTGGAATATGATGTGGAGCATGATTTATGCAGCAATTAATAACATGTAGGCAAGTATTTTTCACGTAGGAAAAAAAATACAGCATTTAAATAATTGAAAAGACAGTTACAAAAAAAGGAAAACAAAGAGACAAGTCAGTTTTCAGGGTAATAAAGAAATCATAAATGCTTGAAAAAAATAGACAGTTAAACTCAAATATGGGAGAAAGGTACGGGATAAGCATGCTTGGACTAATTTGTAAAAGACAAGTTCGTTATGGTAAGAGCCTGAAAATATCCCATGCTGTCGCGCCCCCTTTTTCACTTCCCTTTTTGACGGGGGAAGAGGTCCGAGTTTCGACATTCACGGGGTGTAACGACTCATTTCCTTTTGGGAATTGGGTATTTGAAGAGTCGTCACCTAACGGATTATGGTGCATTAGGACACCTAGAGTGATTAACTCTTGGGTTGGTTTGCATTAGCAGAGATTATGATTAACTCTTGGGTTGGTCCACAACTGTGGGTCTCGACCAAAATTATATTCATAAATTAGTCCACATAAACAGTTAAATCAAATAAGTAGCAAGTAAATCACGTTAGATAACTCGAGTGACAAGATAAAGGTTTGAACAAGTTGAAAAAAAACAAAAGTTTAAATAAAGAGAGAGGTTTTGGTAAAGAGGGGTCTTAGATTGTTTATCCTATAGAATCACCCCACGCAATGTCCGGTAAACACTCCCCAATGAGGGGCTACACGTGACATTAACGCATAGTCATCATATCCCATGTCTACCTTTCCCATCCTCTTATTGGTCATGCAAAGTGAGTGTTTGGTTAATGACTCCTATTGCGTGCTGCTACCCGTCCCTTCTAGTGATCCCGGAGGGAGTTAGGACCACTACCTATAGGTATTTCTAGACGTACCCCTAAGGTTTAGAAAGGTGAAAAACTCTAAGGCGACAGTCAAAACATTTAGGGCTTTCACACATAATGGGAGCAATTAAGAGGCCCAAAGTTTCCTCCTCAAACAAACATGCAAAGCAGCATGACTCAAACACAATTAAGATCTTATTAATCGATGTCCTAAAGCGGGATATCTAAGTGAAGATGCAGAAACAGACAAAACCTTTTATACCCAGAAGTTATACCCTAGTGATTGCTAGGGACTCTTTTTAAAAACCTATTAGAATCAGAAACGTTAAGCGACAAAGACAGCTTCAGGGAAATGCAGTCTTTGAAAACGCCCTAAGGCTTGCCTATATGCAAATACCGGTATCTATGTTAATGTAGAAACAAGCAGGTTTTTGAAATAGACTCCTTTAATACCTATAGGCATGATATCTAATGAGATTGAGACAATTTTGAAAGAACTTGTTTCAGGAAATGTTTAACACTTAATAAGACCAGTTTTTTAAAAAATGAACTAGGTGTAATGGAGTTGATTCATTAGGCTAAATTAAATTATCAGATAGAATTGCGAGTAGAGATCCCCATAGGCATGATATCTAGGCGGATTACTGATTTTAATCGATTTGCAGCAACATACAGGAATGCCCATTAGAACTGAATCGGAATTGAGTCCTACAGGCATGGCATCTACTGATTTAAGACATGATTGTTTGGAACCTATAAACATGGTTTCTAACATGACAAAATGCAAAACCTTATGAACATGATTTCTACCTGATGCAAATGAAATTAGAAGTGAGATCCTATAGGTATGATTTTTATTAGGCAAAGCAATCAGATTCAAAAGAGTAAACCTATGAGCATGTTTTCTATTTATGCAAGCAGTCAGATTTCAAAATAATGTCCTAAGAGCAGGATCTCTACCCGTATTACCCCAGAAAGTATTCATCTACCCACCCTTTTACTAAATACCCCAAATAACTGTTTTACAAATTATTACAGGCCAATGAATGAATTACATAAGTGAAATAGAAAATCAAGAAGCTATTTTATAGGGAGCCTGCAATTAGGCTCAAGTTCCCAAAGCCTCCAATGGTCTCATAAGCCTCAATTCCATAGACAAATCAGAGTCTAGGTGCATCAAAGTTCCCTAAGGGTCTCAAGGACCCCGGGCAATGCTTATACCTAGAATTAGCAACCAAGAATTGAATCAGTACAGTGTGGAAAGGCCAGCCTCAGTATGCCAGAGTTCAGAGGGCTCTCAAGAGGATCCCAAGGCAGTACACATACTAGAGGGGCAGAACTTATTGACTCAGAGTAAGGTGAAAGTGCAGGACACAAGTTGAAAAGGTTTATCAAGGACTGTATTAGAAAGTCTATCTTGAAATCAATTAGTAAAGCAACAGAGATTGTTTGAAAAAGAAGTTGGAGTAGTAAACAAAGCTCAAAAACCTTAAGATAGGATCACACACAGCTAGTTTATAGAATCTAAATGAATTATGTAGTCACATAGGGGTCAAGGGGTTTGGGACACATATACATTTGGCTGCAAACACATAATCCAGCGAGGGTCTTAGGACTGGTTTAGACATGCTCAGAAATAGTTGACACTAGCATAGTCACAAACTATCATGAAGAACACAAACACATAGAGGGGTGATAGAGATTTGGGGATTCATAAGATGGTAAGTACACAATAAGTAAAAAACAATTGGCAAGGCATGCTTTGAAACACACATAAGGGAATACACTAATCTAAAGGAAGGGGAAAGACAATAACAAGTTGACAATGTAACTTAACTACAAGTTTCACAACAGAACCACAAGTAGAAGCAAACTAGAAATAAGAGAAACTAAAACAATAAGAAACGCATGTTGATGTTGGAGCTTTGAATTAAAACTAGGACATACCAGTGAAGAGAAAAGTAAGCGAAATGAGAGAACAAGAGAGCACAAATGATTAGCCTTGGCTTACAGCCGGCTATCAGTAGCAAAATAGCACATGAGGGAGAGAGAGAGTAGAGATTTTAGTAAGAAAGGTAGTTTTTGAACCCAAGTGTTCGTGTGTGTTAATGAAAGACTTAGAGTATTTATAGTTGAAAATAGGTAGTAAAATAAGGTAAGAATCATAGTATCATAAATTGAGGAACTCAGAATCAATCAATTAAAAAATCAAGGAAGTACTCATTTAAGTTAAGGGAGGTAATTCAAATGGTAAGAAACATCAGCACATAAGGCAAGAAAAGAAAATTAGTACATGACTAATTAAGGAAAGAATCAAGATTTAGTAAGCATAGGGTAGTCAATTAGGACTAGGTTCAGAAAAAACCCCAATTAAGGAATGATTCAGCAAGAACCAAGTACCACAACAAATAAGGTAATGAAATCAGTCAATTTAAACAGACGAATAGAATTTTAGGATTTTTAAAGAAAACCTTTCGATACCATCAAATAAGCGAATCAGAATCAAATCAAGAGAGGGTCATGATTCTATATTGCAACATATAAATAGAGAAGAACGAACAGACCTAGAAAACAGGCAAGGTCAGCCATATCGACAGAAAGAAACAAGAGATGAACAAATCAAGATGAATAACAATCATATAGAGGTGATACAAATAGGCTAAAGACTCAGTAGAAAACCCATTCGAAGCATGATAACCAATAGAGACTTAACCAAATCAGGTAGTCATACACATAACAAAACAAAAAAGATCTAAGAAATTAGGGCTTTTAACAGAGTCAAGTTGAAAAGGCATTAAGAACATAAAATCAGTCAAGATATGCAAGGAAAGAGGTTTAATCATAAAGAAAAATTGGTTAAAATAAGTGTAGAAGAAACTTCGAGAAACCTTAATTTTTAAAGAAAGTAAAACGATTTAAAGTTGAGGATCTTTCAGAAGAAGTTCGAGAATAGTGCAAAACATAGGAAGAAATAGACTTAAAGCATTAAAAATAGCACGGATCTAAGAGATTCAAACGAGAGTTAGGGTTTCAAAGGAAACCCAAATAGAAACGAAGGAACCTGTCGTAAACTTCACAAATCGTAACATATATGGTGTGATTTTGCCCAAAATCACATCGGAGAAGCCATGAACAACAGAAACAAAAACCCTAGATCCAAATCAGCATGGCTCAGGACCCTTGAAGGCCTCAGAGTTGATGAGCATGGCGATGGAAGACCCATTGGAGGCTTGGGGTTGAAAGGTGGTTGCCGGAGATGACCGAAGAAGGAGGCGGCGATTGAAGAATGATTAGGGTTAGGTTGAGAGAGAAGAGAGTCGAGAGCATCTGAAGGCGGCGGGGGTTTAGAAATGAGTAGGGTTAGGGGGTCATTTAGGAATTAAAAAGAAAAGGGCGTATGTGGACCGTTGATCTGGGGGATCAACGGTCAGGATTCAAAAAGGTAGGTAGGTTCCGGGTTTGGGTAGGTGTTTATGGGGTTTGGATCGCATTAATTGGGTAGGATATTGGGCTAGGGAGGGGTCCGATTTGGGCTAAAGCTGAAAGCCAAATCTGGCTATTATTTTAATAGCCACTTTTCCTATTTTAATTTATAATAAATAATAGGTAATTTCTGGAAAATAATTTAATGTGCCAAAATAATTTAAAATACATAAGTAACATTTTAAAAATATAGGGACCAATTTTACGCATATAAAATAAAATTATACCTTAAGTGGGCTAACAATGCATTTATATGCAATTTAGCTTAAAAATACTAAATATAATTATAAAAATGCATAAAAATTATATTAACCATATTTTGGCATACGTATAGAAATTAAATGAAAAAATCATTATAACAATAATTTGGGAAATAATTATTGGGGATTTTATGAATAAAAGGGGAGAAAATAAATCAATTTAAATCCTTAAAATTATGGAAAAATTATAAAAACCTTGTGCATGCTTATATATGCATATATATATATATATATATATATATATATATATATATATATATATATATATATATATATATATATATATGCTATTTTGAAGGTATTTATACATATTTAAAATATATAGGAAAACATTAGGTATCAATAGGGTCATATGTGGAGGCAGTGTCCTTGTCGTCTTGGGAGTTCATCTCAGCAGAGGAGTCAGCCATCGGCTTCAGCGCCAGTTACTTCACCACTACCCACCCACCCAGCTAGGGGTGGAGGTCAGTCAGGTAGGGGTCGTCCTAGAGGGGGAGGTCGATCAGGTGGCGATCAGGCCCGTTTCTATGCACTTCCAGCTAGACCCGAAGCTATTACTTCAGACATCGTGATCACAGGTATAGTATCGGTCTGCCACAGAGATTCCTCTGTATTATTTGATCCCCATTCCACTTATTTTTATGTGTCATCATACTTTGCTTGTTATTTGGATACGCCTCATGAGTCTCTTGTTTCATCTATTCGTGTATCTACTCTGGTGGGCGATACTGGTCTTGTAGACCGTGTGTACTGGTCATGTGTGGTGACTATTGGGGGTTTAGAGACCCGAGTGGATCTGTTGTTATTATGTATGGTAGACTTCGATGTTATATTGGGCATGGATTGGCTATCTCCGTGTCGTGCTATTTTGGATAGTCATGCTAAGACAGTGACATTGTCTATGCCGGGTGTGCCATGGATTGAGTGGCGAGGTTCGACTGATTATGTTCCTAGTAGGGTAATATCATTCTTTAAGGCCCAACATATGGTTGGGAAATGTTGTCTTTCATATCTAGCCTTTGTAAGGGATGTCGGTGCAGAGACTCCTAGTATTGATTATGTTCCTGTTGTGTGGGAGTTTCCCGATGTTTTTCCTGCAAACCTGTCGGGCATTCCACGAGACAGAAATATTGATTTCGATATTGATTTGGTGCTGGGCACCCCAGCCCATTTCTATTCCACTGTATCGTATGGCACCAGTGGAGTTGAAGGAGTTAAAGGAACAGCTTCAGGAACTCCTTGATAAGGGGTTCATTCGGCCTAGTATGTCGCCTTGGGGTGCGCCGGCTCTATTTGTGAAGAAGAAGGATGGCACTATAATGATGTGCATTGATTACAGGCAGTTGAACAAAGTAACAATTATGAATAAGTATCCTCTGCCTCGTATTGATGATTTGTTTGACCAGCTTTAGGGAGCGAGAGTGTTCTCCAAGATTGATCACCGTTCAGGTTATCACCAGTTGAAGATCAGAGACTCGGATATTCTTAAGACGGCTTTCAGGACCCGATATGATCATTATGAGTTCTTGGTGATGTCTTTTGGGCTGACTAATACCCCGGTAGGGTTCATGCATTTGATGAACAACGTGTTCCTGCCATATCTCGACTCGTTTTTCATAGTCTTCATTGATGATATTCTGGTGTATTCGCGTAGTCAGGAAGAGCACGCGGAGCATTTGAGAGTTGTGTTGCAGAGATTGAGGGAGGAGAAACTTTATGCAAAGTTCTCTAAGTGTGAGTTTTGGCTCAGTTCAGTGGCTTTCTTGGGTCACGTGGTGTCCAGTGAAGGTATTCAGGTTGATCCGAAGGAGATATAGGCGGTTCAAAGTTGGCCTAGACTGTCCTCAGCCACAAATATTCGCAGCTTTCTTGGTTTGGATGGTTATTACTGCCGGTTTGTTCAAGGATTCTCATCTATCGCATTGCCCTTGACCAATTTGACTCAAAAGGGTGCTCCATTCAGGTGGTCGGATAAGTGTGAGGAGAGCTTTTAGAAGCTCAAGACTGCCTTGACCACAGCTCTAGTGTTAGTTTTGCCATCAACTTCAGGTTCATATACAATGTATTGTGATGTTTCGAGAGTTGGTATTAGGTGTGTGTTGATGCAGGAGGGTAGAGTGATTGCTTATGCTTCTCGTCAGTTGAACCCCCATGAGAAGAACTACCCTGTTCATGATTTGGAGTTGGCTGCCATAGTTCACACATTGAAGATTTGGAGGCACTATTTGTATGGTGTGTCTTGTGAGGTGTTTACTGATCATCGCAGCCTCCAGCACTTGTTCAAGAAGAAAGATCTCAATTTGAGGCAGCGGAGATGGTTGGAGTTGCTAAAGGATTATGATATTACTATATTTTACCATCCAGGGAAGGCCAATGTGGTGGCCGATGCCTTGAGTAGGAAGGCAGTGAGTATGGGGAGTTTGGCATATAATCCAGTTGGGGAGAGACCTCTTGCAGTTGAAGTTCAGGCCTTGGCCAATCGGTTTGTGAGGTTGGATATTTCGGAGCCCAATCGGGTATTAGCTTGTGTGATTTCTCGGCCTTCCTTATATAATCGCATCAAAGAGCGCCAGTATGATGATCCTCATTTGCTTGTCCTTAAGGACAGAGTTCAGCACGATAATACCAGTGATGTGACTATTGGTGATGATGGGGTGTTGAGGATGTGGGGCCGGATATGTGTGCCCAATGTAGATGGGCTTCGGGAGTTGATTCTGGAGAAGGCCTATAGCTCGCGGTATTCCATTCATCCGAGTGCCACAAAGATATATCAGGATCTGAGACAGCATTATTGGTGGAGGAGAATGAAGAAGGACATTATGAGATTTGTAGCTCGGTGTCTCAATTGTCAGCAGGTAAAATATGAGCATCAGAGACCAGGTGGCTTTCTTCAGCAGATGGATATTCTAGAGTGGAAGTGGGAGCGGATCACCATGGACTTTGTAGTTGGGCTCCCACAGACTTTGAAGAAGTTCGATGCTATTTGGGTGATTGTGGATCGGTTGACCAAGTTCGTGCACTTCATTCCTATGTGTACTACCTATTCTTCAGAGCGGTTGGCAGAGATCTATATCCGGGAGATTGTTCGTTTGCATGGTGTCCCAGTTTCTATCATTTCAGATAGGGGCACTCAGTTTACTTCGCGGTTTTGGAGGTCTGTGCAGTGAGAGTTGGGTACTCAGGTTGAGTTGTGCATAACCTTTCACCCTCAGATGGACGGGCAGTCCAAGCGCACTATTCTGATATTGGAGGACATGTTGCGTGCTTGTGTCATCGATTTCGGAGGGTCATGGGATCAGCTTCTACTGCTCGCAGAGTTTGCTTATAACAATAGCTATCAGTCGAGTATTCAGATGGCTCTATATGAGGCTTTGTATGGGAGGCGGTGTAGATCTCCAGTTGGTTGGTTTGAGTTGGGTGAGGCTAGGCCATTGGGGACAGACTTGGTGCAGGATGCTTTAGAAAAGGTGAAGGTAATTCAGGAGAGGCTTCATACAGCGCAGTCCAGACAAAAGAGTTATGCTAACAGGAAGGTTCAGGATGTGTCCTACATGGTTGGTGAGAAGGTTCTGTTGAAGGTTTTACCCATGAAGGGTGTTATGAGATTTGGGAAGAAGGGTAAATTGAGTCCTAGGTTCATTGGGCCTTTTGAGGTGCCTCGGAGGATTGGGAAGGTGGCTTATGAGCTTGCTTTGCCACCCAGCTTGTCGAGTGTGCATTCGGTATTTCATGTTTCTATGTTTCGGAAGTATATTGGGGATCCGCCTCATGTTTTGGAATTCAGCACAGTTCAGTTAGATGATGATTTGACTTATGATGTGGAGCCAGTAGCTATTTTGGAGCATCAGGTTCGAAAGTTGAGATCAAAGGATATAACTTCAGTGAAGGTGCAGTGGAGAGGTTGGCCCGTGGAGGAGGCTACCTGGGAGACCGAGCAAGAGATGCGGAGTAGATATCCTCACCTGTTTGAGGCTTCAGGTATATTTCTTGACTCGTTCGAGGACGAAAATTTGTTTAAGAGGGGGAAAGACGTAACGAGGCTGGTCGTTTCATGAGTTACCACTCAATTTCCCCCATTTCTGCTTCTTATTGCCTTGTTCAGCTATATTTTGTATTATCGGGGTGGTTGGCTCGGGTTCGGAGAGGTTTTGGTAAGATTTGAGACACTTAGTCTCTTTTGAGGAAGCTTAAGTTGGAAAAGTCAACCGAATGTTGACTTATGTGTTAAAGGGCTCGAATGTGTGTTTTGATGGTTTGGATATCTTCGGGAGGTGATTTGGGACTTAAGAGCATGATTGGAATGTGTTTTGGAGGTCCGGAGTAGATTTAGGCTTGAATTGGCAAAATTAGAATTTTGGCATTTTCCGGTTGATAGGTGAGATTTCGATATAGGGTCGGAATGGAATTCCGGAAGTTGCAGTAGGTTTGTTGTGTCATTTGGGATCTGTGTGCAAAATTTCAGGTCATTCAGACGTGGTTTGATAGACTTTTTGATCAAAAGCGGAATTTGGAAGATTTTGGAATTCTTAGGCTTGAATCCGATGCAAATTTGGTGTTTTGATATTGTTTTGAGCGCTCCGAAGGTTGGAAAAAGTTTGAATGACTTTATGGGATATGTTGGCATGTTTGGTTGAGGTCCCGAGGGCCTCGGGTGAGTTTCGGGTGGTGAAACGGACCAAAATGCATAGTTGAGAAGTTGCAGATTTTTGGCTTCAACTGTTGCGGGCTTTTTGGCCTTCGTGTTCGCGAAGGGTCGAGGTGTGAGGTAGGATTTTTGTCCTTCGCGTTCGCGAAGGATTTCCCGCGTTCGCGAAGGGCTGGGGTCTTTGAGCATCACGTTCACGAGATAGCAGACGCGTTCGCGATAGTTTGAGTTGCGGAGTCATCGCGTTCGCAAGGGGGTTGTCGCGTTCACGTAAGAGGGATTTTGGTCAACTTAAGTTTGTGCTTCGCGAATGCGAGGCGTTGACCGCATTCACGAAGAAGGATCGAAAATGACTGGGCAGAATGTTTAAAAGACCCATTTCTGCGATTTTGGGTCTAAGTTCCTCCATTTTTGGGAGACTTTGAAACTTTTTGAAGGGGATTGAAGAGGGAATCAAACGGGAACACTTGGAGGTAAGATTTATGGACTTAATACTCAATCCTAATGTAATTTCTACCTAATTAATCATGGAAATTGTTGAATTTAAGCCTAAATATTGAAGAACTAGGGCTTGGAATTGGAGACCTAGAATTTGGGATTTGAGGGGTCATTTGTGGTTGGTTTTTGTGCTTTTGATATGAATGAACTCGGGGAGTGATAAGGAGTCTATTGATTTAATTTTTATCGGATTTCGAGACGTGGGCCCGGGTGTCGGATTTGGCCAATTTCGGGATTTGTGTTATAATTTGATTTCTTTCGAGTGGGCTTGTTCCCTTAGCATATTTTGATGGTTTTGCACTGATTTTGGTTAGATTTGGAGCATCCGGAGGCCGATTTGAGAGGTAAGAGCATCGCAGGCTAGAGTTTGGAGGTGATTGAGGTGAGTAATGATTGTAAATGTTATCCTGAGGGTACGTAATCCCGGATTTCATATCGTTGTGCTAAATTGAGGTGACACACAAGCGAGATAACGAGCGTGGGGTTGTGCACCGTTGGGGATTGTGACTCAGTCCATCCCGAATGACTGCTTTACTGTGTATTTGTTTGAAAACTATTTGTTATCATCAAGTTTTGGTCTGAATGTCATATTTGGGCCTCGTGCCAACTATTTGGACCCTTAGGTGATTTTTATTGCTATTTCCTCACTGTTTTGATATTATATCTCTACTTAGTTATGCTTTATTATACTGTTTTCATAACTCAGCAATGTTTACCCTGTTTTTAACACTTTAAATGATATTTTGGGCTGAATATCATATTTTACTGTGCCCGAGTGGCTTTTAGAGATTTATGACTGAGTAGGGCCGAGGGCCTGTATTATGAGGATTATTATGGGATCGGGCTGCACGCCGCAGCAGTGTTGTACTGATTATGATTATAAGGCTGAGGGCCTTTGTTGTACACCACAAGGTGGCTTGATATGAGGCTGAGAGCCTATTGATTATGCCACGAGATGGCTTGATATTGTGTTTGGGCCGTAAGGGCCCCTCCCGGAGTTTGTACACCCCCAGTGAGCGCGGATACCCAGTGTGATATGTGATATAGCTCGAGGGCTAGTGTTGTTCCATGTTATTGACCGATGGGCTAATTCTGTTGACATTGTGCCCGAGGGACGGATTTTATGTGTTTATCTTTTCTAGCAGCTTTTCATTTACTTGTTTAACTGTTAAAAAGGTGTTTTAAAGAAGCTTATACTGAAATCAGGTGTTTTTATAAGATTTCACTGTTTTATTTCATTTTATTGGTTTTACACTGCCTCTTTATAGCATGTTGTTGTGTTTTACGTGATTCCTTAGCGCTCAATCTTCATTTATTGTTATTACTTACTAAGTTGGAGTACTCACTTTACTCCATGTACCCTGTGTGCGGATTCAGGAGCTTCAGGTCCCGCCAGTGAGGGTTGATTGCTCCCAGCAGGCTATTCGGAGTCCACTAGGTAGCTTTCCGGCGTTCGCAGCCTAGTGTTTCTCCCTCTTATCTTACTTTTTGTTTCTAGTTCTCTAATAGGCTGTATAAACTCTTTCAAACTCTTAGACACATGTGTAGATGCTCATGACTTGTGACACCCCGATGTCGGGTCTGTGTTGGTTTCCGCAAATTGTACTAGTTCGCTTTTATTTTGGGATTATTAGTATGTTAATGACTTAAATTTTGTTATTATAATTGTTTAAAAGGAATTGGGCGTTGTGTCCGCTGGCCTTATCTTCGCAAGAGGCGCCATCACGACCTGGTCTGGGTTTAGGGTTGTGACATGGTTACAAGAGAGACTGGTGGTGGAATGGAGAGGTTCAAGAAAAAATGGAAATAAAGAAAGCAGCATATTTGAAGCTAGTGGAAAACATAGACGAGGAGGAGAAGAGGACCAATAGGGAAGGCGCGTGACTTAGCTAAAACTGCAGCTTTTAGTCGTTTGTGTGAGGAACTCGAGGGCCGAGGTAGGGATAAGAGGTTGTTCAAGTTAGCTAAGCAAGGCGCGAGAAAGGAAGGCGCGCGACTTGGACCAAGTGAAGTGCATCAAGGACGACGCAGGTAGAGTTTTGTTGGATGATGGGCTTATCCGTCGGAGATGACAGACCTACTTCTATAGTCTCTTGAACGAGAAGGGGGACAGAAGCATTGTACTGGGTAATTTGAAACACTCCGGGAGTCGCTGTGACTTTGGGTCTTGTAGGCGGATTAGAGTTGATGAAGTTGAGGGGACTATGCGTAAGATGAGCAGAGGCGAAGCGACCAGGCCAGATGAAATCCCAGTGGAGTTTTGGAAGAGTGCGGGACTAGGTTATTTAATGTCATTTCTAGAACGAGGAAGATGCCTGAAGAGTGGAGGTGGAGCACGATGGATTTTGTATACAAGAATAAGGGTGATATCCAAAATTGCAATAACTATCGGGGTATCAAGCTACTTAGCCATACTATAAAGGTTTGGAAGGGAGTGGTAGAGCTAAGGGTGTGAAGGAGTGTGTCTATTTTCGAGAACCAGTTTGGGCTTATGCCAGAGCGTTCGACTACAAAAGCCATCCACCTTGTTAGGAGATTGATGGAGCAGTATAGGGAAAGAAAGAAGGACTTGCATATGGTGTTTATCAACTTAGAAAAGGCGTACGATAAAGTTCCGAGAGAGGTTTTGTGGTAATATTTGGCGACTAGAGGTATACTTGTTTCCTACATTAGGTTGATTAAGGATATGCATGATGGAGTAAAGACCCGAGTGAGGATAGTAGGTGGGGACTCGGACTAGTTTTCAGTTATAATGGGGTTGTATCAGGGGTCGACACTCAGCCCTTTTTTGTTTGCTCTAGTAATGGACGTACTGACGTGTCACATCCAAGGGGAGGTGTCGTGGTATATGCTATTTGCAGATGATATTATATTGATTGACGAGATGCGAGACGGTGTGGATGCAGTTAGAGGTATGGAGGCAAACACTAGAATCTAAAGGTTTCAAGTTGAGTAGGACTAAGACAGGATACTTGGAGTGTAAGTTGTGGCGAGACTCAAGGAGGGGAACGGGAGGTGGGGCTAGATTCGCAGGTCATCCCTAGCAGAGGGAGTTTTAAGTACCTTTGGTCTATTATTCAGGAGGATAGGGAGATTGATGAAGTTGTCACACATCATATTGGGGCAGGGATGGATGAAATGGAGACTCTCTTCCGATGTTTTGTGTGACAAGAAGGTGCCACCGAAACATAAGGGTAAGTTCTACAGAGTGGTGGTTAGACCAACGATGTTGTATGGCACTGAGTGTTGGACTGTCAAGATCGCTCATATCTAGAAGATGAAGGTAGCAGAGATGAGGATGTTGAGATGGATGTGCAGGCACACCAGGTTAGATAGGATTAGAAATGAGGTTATTCGCGAAAAGGTGGGTGTGGCCCCTATTAAGGACAGGATGCGGGAAGCACGGCTTAGGTGGTTTGGTCATGTGAGGAGGAGGATGAGCACAGACGCCCCGGTGAGGAGGTATGAGAGGTTGACATTGGAGGGTCTACGAAGAGGTAGAGGCAGGCCTAAGAAGAGGTGGGGAGAGGTGATTTGGCAAGACATGATGCAGCTTCAGCTGACCGAGGACATGACCCTTGATAGGAAGGTATGAAGGTCGATGATTAGGGTAGTAAAGCAGGTAGTCTAGAGTGTTCATAAGAGTAGTATTGACGCACAATCTTGCTTTCTGTTGGTAGTAGATTTTTATGACTAACCGTTGTTTTCTTTCATTGTTGATCACCTTAGGGGTCGTTTGGTATGAGGTATAAGAAGGTATAAAGGTGGTATAAAAATTTAATACCACCTTAATAGTTTTTTTATTAGCAAACCAGGTATAAGTAATCCCGGTGTTAATTTTAATACTGGGATAATTTATACCTTATAGCAGGTGGGGTAATTAACACTGGTATAACTTATACCTTCTTCTTAGAAATTATGCAATTTTCATTCTTAATACAACATACCAAACAATGAATAAACAACAATCCCAACATAACTATTCCTAGCATAACTTATCCCAATATAATTTATACCGGCATAACTTATACCGGTGTAAATCGTATTCCAACCAAACGATCCCTTAGTGTCTTGTTTTTATTCTGCTTTTATATGGCTTTGGTACTGTCCCTTCTTGTCTATATTTTCATTATTGTGGTGCTTATACTTTCCTGAGTCAAGAGTCTATTGGAAACAACATCTCTATCCTCACAAGGTAGGAGTAAGGTCTACGTACACATTACCCTCCCCAAAATCTACGGTGTGGGATAATGCTGTTGTTAAAGAGAATTAAAGGCTTAGTTTTTCATTTATATTCATTTCCTTTTCATTTTAATTTAATTTGGAATAGTATTACGTGCAGACAACAAATAACAAAAATTGATGATGGGGCTCACATTTGATCTGGATAACTGGAGATAGAGGTGTCTGTCTTTGTCTGCATCTCTTGCTTTGACCTACCACTGATACAGAAAATATAATTTAATTTTTGAAAAGCAATTTGATAAGATAATTAATACAATTTGAAGTTTAATATCCGATAATCAAACTCTGAAAAATCTTCGCTTTGCAGTTAGAGTATCTTCAAACAAAATATAAATGCAATCCGCAAATTTATTAAATTACCAATCTGAGCCTGGAATACAAAAGCACATCCATAATGTATTAGCATCAATTAATGAAGTACTAGAATAATTGAGCTTAAGTAGTGATTAAATGGCTGTACTCAAATAAGTTTAGACTTTAAAGCATGTCTTTTTTTTTTTTTTAATAATTAAGGGGTTTTAAGTTGTCGAGTCAAATTGAATGAAATGGGTTGATTTTGCCCAGTTTTCTTCTTCTTTTATTTTACGAATTTAGATTAATTATGATATAGTTAATGGTACTCTCCAATAACTAACTTGTTTTTGAAGTATTTTTTTCTTTCAGAAAACAATATTCAAAATCTGATGGGGCTAATTGCATTCTAAACCAAGTCAGAATAGCTGCACCATGTTGTGAGATTTCGATATCTTTTCACGTCAAATTTAGTATCATCTTTCTGTTTAAATTTTTCTTAAAGAAATAAAAAATAAAACCCTTTCATATTTTGGTATTTAAATGGAAACAATTATTGCTGAAAAGATCATCAAAATCAAGTTTATAATTTCTCGAAAACACAAAAAAAAAAATTATAACATTTCTTTTGAAGAAAAATCTTTTGCGAGCTCTTTAAGTCCCAAAGTTTGTCTCACGATAATAGGCTCTCGTAATTAGCAAATCCGAATCAAAATACGAGGTTTGAATTCTCATCCTTAGCTTGGTTAACGACTCAATTATTAAATTTTTAATTATAATCAAGAGCTGTCAATTAATTTTAAACTCTTCGATCCAACTCATTATGTTTCTGATCTTCATTAAACAACCATTATTTTCAGACATTATGCACTATAATTATGGACTACTTTACAATTATTATCACTAGTTTCAAGAATAATTGGACTAATTTGTAATCTCGAGGAGTAGTATTTTTCTTGTCAAAGAAACATTGGACTTAGAGAATATTACCTTTATCATTTTTATAGGACTGGGAAGTAAGAAAATATAAAAAAAATTGGAGTAAAAGGATATACACTAATGGGGAACCAAATGAATCAAAAATAAAAAGTAGGGATTAACATCTTATCAATACTTCTTCAAGAATTTGGAAGAACGGGAATTTATAAGTCTTGATTTAAAATGTCATAAACAAGAAAATGTATACGGTTAAAATCAGGCTTGCCTGATTCTGCTATTTAATCGAGATCAGGGGATCACGTCGATGTTCAGCCTCATAATGGATTGGGCTACAGCACGAAGACGAGACCGAGGCCAGATAGCAATCATGACTAAGTAGGATCGACTTCGAGTGAAGTGCAATAACGGAAAGACGAGATATTCGTAATCAGTCGGAGATCACGGTTGAAATTTCAGAACAGATCGAATTAAGGGCGATTATTTGTACTTATCATGAGATTTACTTCCATAATAGAATTGTACCATAATTAGAATCCCTCTAATATATAAAGGGGAGTCCCCGTCATTTGTAGACACCTTACATTAACACAGAAAGAAGCAATACAATAATCTCTCTTTAATTCACGTCGTCTTGTTCATCTGTTCACTGCTTTATAATTGTTTTTGGTCTACTAGCTCGAGGGTATTCCAACTCGCGGGCTCTGTCCAAATACTGGTTTGCTTTATATTATTATCAATTTCTATTGCTTATCTTTACGTTTCTCAATTGATACTAAGTAAAATCATGTATCCTTAAAACCACATTACAAGTTTAATTGTTACTCATTAGGGTAAACAGTTTGGTGCCCACCGTGGTGCTAACGATAATAGTGATTGCTTAATATATTAACCTTCATAACATATACTTCTTTTACGCTTGTTCACGTGAGTACTTTTTGTTTCAGTAATTAACATATCAAACTCTCAAGAAGTACCAGCTCACACTAATACCGGCCTTGGTTTTCATGGCGAAAATGAACACGTAGTCGCCCCGGAAAACAGAGTGCCTCCAATCAATCCCTACGCACCACAGGCTGTAGATTCGGTTGATGTCAGTTCTCGTGTCGCCATTCGTGGAGATTTAGGCGCCGACCCTAAAAATAGCATCCACAGAGGCGCCCGGGTAGCCGATCAGAACGCGCAAAATGGTGAAGAAGATGGAATTAGCCTTCGAATGATATTTGACATACTACAAACTCAGCAGGCCGCGATAGCGCAACTCCAAAATCAGAATCGAGCCCCAAGAAGAATCGAACTCGATACATTATAGGAAGTTGCTCATAGGGTTGAACCCGTATGGGAGAAATTAAACGATAATGGATCAGGAACTGATCTAGCCATTATGAAGATGCTCGAGGAGCTCACTAAACAGATTGAATCGGGAGAAAAGAAGATAGAGGCTAATGATAAAAAGGTAGAAACGTACAAATCCTGGGTTGATCAAATACCGGGGGCACCCCCGATTTTGAAGGGTTTGGATTCGAAAAAATTCGTACAGAAGCCTTTACCACCAAGTGCGGCTCCGAAGCCTATTCTGAAGAAATTCCGTATGCTAGAAATTCCCAAGTACAATGGAACCACTGATCCTAACGAGCATGTCACTTCTTATACATGTGCAATAAAAGAAAATGACTTAGAAGGCGATGAAATTGAATTTGTTCTGTTGAAATAATTTGGAGAAACTTTATCAAAGGGGGCAATGATATGGTACCACAATTTGCCGCCCAATTCCATCGATTATTTCGCATGCTTGTCGATTCGTTCGTAAAGGTACACGCCTGAGCAATAAAGGTCACGACTAGGAAGTTGGACCTCTACAAAGTGAGACAAAAGGATAATGAAATGCTAAGGGAATTCGTATCTCGATTTTAGATGGAGTGCATGGACTTAACCCCGGTTACCGATGATTGGATTGTCCAAGCCTTTACTCAAGGTTTGAACAAGCAAAGTTTGGTAGCGTCACGTCAACTAAAGCAGAATTTGATTGAATATCTAGTGGTGACCTGGGCCGATGTGCATAATCAATACCAATCAAATATCAGAGTCGAGGATGATTAGTTGGGAGCCCCGTCCGGTTCGTTTACCTAAATAGATCCGAAGGCAGGATTCAAAGAGACATCGATAGAGAGCCTCAATCGAATAGAGATCGTATAGCACAGATCATAGAAATAACGGACCGGGACATAATCCGTTCGAAATGATCGAAGGAATGACCGAGGTGAAAATTCTCGAGGGCTCATGAGTAAGAGTGGCTTTGATAAACATGTCAAGCCTAAGGAACCACCACGGTTATCGGAATACAACTTCAGCGTCGATGCTTCAGGTATTGTGCCAGCCATTGGATGAATCAAGGATATTAGGTGGCCCAGACCCCTGTAGACCGATCGAGCTCAAAGGAATCCAAATCAAATATGCAAGTACCATGGAACCCATGGTCACAGAACCGAAGACTGCAGACAATTAAGGGAGGAGGTAGCTCGTTTGTTCAACGAAGGTCATCTTCGAGAGTTCTTGAGTGACCGAGCAAAAAATCACTTCAGAGATAGAGATGCAAACAGGAAAAACAAACAGGAGGAACCGCAACACGTGATTCATATGATCGTCGAAGGGGTCGATATTCCTTAGGGTCTAATATTTAAATGCACCAAAGTTAAAATCACAATGGAGAACCGTACCTGAGACTACTTACCAGAAGATACCTTATCTTTCAACGATGAGGATGCAGAAGAGATCAAACAGCCTCACAATGACACACTGGTAATATCTATCCTTATGAAAAAAATTCAAGTTAAACATGTGTTGGTTGATCCAAGTAGCTCGGCGAATATTATTCGATCGAGGGTCATGGAGCAACTCGGCCTTCAAGATCAAATTGTGCCTGTAGCTTGAGTGCTCAACGGTTTTAACATAGCGAGTTAAACCACCAAAGGGGAAATCATGTTGCCAGTGAACGTGGCTGGAACTATCCAGGAAACGAAGTTCCACATGATCGAAGGTGATATGAGGTACAATTCGCAGCTCAGAAGACCTTGGATCCATAATATGAGGGCAGTACCTTCAACGCTTCATCAAGTCTTGAAATTCCTAACACCGGAAGGAGTCAAAACGGTGTACAACGAAGAACCAACATCCAAAGAGATGTTTGAAATTGATGAAGTAATACCAGTATCGGCACTAACATCAATCAAAGGACCAGAATCGAAGGAAAAGTAGGAAGTCAAATAGCTACCACAGTCGCCAGCTTCGACCAATCGGAACAACAGGAGACTCTTGAGGATGATGATTATATGATACCTCAAACCTTCATAATCCCCGATGATTCCGATGCCACGAAGTTAACGGTCGAAGAGCTGGAACAAGTCATACTGATCGAGCATCTGCTCGATTGAAAGGTATACATTGGCACGGGGTTAACTCCTGAGCTTAGAAAAAAACTCATTAAATTCCTTATTAAAAGTATGAATTGTTTTGCTTAGTCCCACCTTGACATGACAGGGATCCCACCGGAGATCACCACTCATCGATTGAGTTTGGACCCGAAGTTCAGACCGGTAAAGCAAAAGAGAAGGCCACAGTCCGAGGTAAAGCATGCATTAATCAAGGATGAGATAACCAAACTTCTCAAAATAGGATCCATTCGGGAAGTAAAATATTCCTAGTGGTTAGCAAACATAGTTGTAGTCCCCAAGAAGGGGAATAAACTTAGAATATGTGTAGACTACAAAGACTTAAACTAAGCATGCCCTAAGGACTCTTTTCCCCTGCCGAATATCGATCGCATAATCGATGCCAAGGCCAGCCACGAGATTCTCAACTTTCTCGATGCCTACTTCGGGTACAACCAAATACAAATGAACCCGAAGGATCAGGAAAAGACTCCATTTAGCACTTTGTACGATACTTATTGCTATAATGTAATGTCGTTTGGGAAAATGCTAGTGCTACCTAGAAATGCCTAGTAACCGAATGTTTGAAGAACAAATAGGTATCAATGGAGGTTTATATTGATGACATGCTAGTTAAGTCCCTGTGCGCAGACGACTATTTGACACATTTGCAGGAAACCTTCGACATATTGAGAAAATACAACATGAAGCGTAACCCCAAGAAATGTGCATTCGGGGTCAGTTCAGGCAAGTTCCTCGGCTTTATGGTGTCAAATCGGGGGTTCAAGATCAACCCCGATAAAATCTAGGCAATCAAAGATATCACAATCGTGGACAGAGTTAAGGTTGTACAAAGTTAACAGGACGGATAGCGCTTTAGGCCGGTTCATCTCGAGGTCTTCGGATCAAGGTCACAGGTTCTTCTCGCTGCTCAAAAAGAAGAAAAATTTCACTTGGACCCCGGAATGCCAACATGAATTGGAAGAATTAAAGCGGTATCTTTCAAGCCAATATTGCTTCACACTGCAAAAGCGGACGAGCAACTTAACTTGTATTTGGCAGTCTCGGAGGTCGCGGTAAGTGGTGTCCTAGTTTGAAAAGAGCAAGGTATGCAATTTCATGTTTACTACGTTAGCCGAACTTTAGGTGAAGCAGAGACCTGGTACCCACACTTAGAAAAAATTGGGATGCTTGTGAAATTTAATGTAGAAATATGATAATTAATGTTATTTATTTTTGTCAAATTGTGAGGATTGCTTGAGGTCGTAATGGAGGAAGGTTCTAGAACAACGTTCTGTTATTGAGAGAATGAGCAAGCTTGCTCTCCACTACCATGTACAATCGATATATACTAGAAGAAGAAGAACTAGAAAAGACTAAAACACCCTTAACTTACTTATAACAAACTAACTACCTAACTAACTAACTAACTACTCATGTGAAGACAACAACATATGGGAAGTGGTAAACTTGCTAGAAGGGAAGAATGCTATTGGATCAAAGTGGGTGTATAAAATAAAGTTCAAGGCAGATGGAGACATAGAAATATTCAAGGTCAGATTGGTTGCAAAAGGATACAGTCAAAGGGAAGGGTTGGACGATCATGACACCTTCTCACCAGTGGCCAAAATAGTCACTGTGAGGACTGTCATTGCCTTAGTTGCTTCAAGAGGATGGGGATTATATCTGATGGATGTTTATAATGCCTTCTTGGGGGAGATCTATATGAAGAGGTGTATATGGAACTACCTGAAGGCTTTAGAAGACAATGAGAAAAGAAAGTGTGCAAGTTAATAAAGTCCCTGTATGGACTCAAGCAAGCTTCAAGGCAATGGAATATTAAATAAATTGAGGCTTTACTGGGGGGCTGGTTTTGTACAAAGCCATCATGATTATTCATTGTGCACACTAAGGAGTCAAGAAAGGCATAGTGGCCATTCTTGTATATGTGGATGACCTCCTCATCACAGGGAGTTGTGCAAAGCTGATTAAGACATACTACATCAAAACTTTAAAGTGAAGGATCTGGGAGAGTTGAAATACTTCTTGGGAATTGAAGTCCTAAGATCTAATAGAGGAGTACTACTGAATCAGAGGAAGTATGTGCTAGAATTGATATCAGACATGGGATTAAGTGGAGCTAAGCATGCATGTACACCATTGGAAGTCAATTCAAAGCTGACTTCAATAGAGTATGACAAAGGAAAATAGAATCACATGAGATATGTCTCTACAAGATGATAGTACTTATCAGAGGCTAGTAGGAAAACTTCTATATGTTACCATAACAAGGCCTGACATTAATTATGTTGTACAAGCCTTGAGCCAGTTTATGCAAGCACCAAAAAAGTCTTACTGGGATGCTGCCTTTGGAGTGGTAAGGTACTTGAAGAGTGCTCCAGGGCAAGGTGTGCTACTGCAATCTGAACATGCTAAGGAGCTTACATGCTGGTGTGATTCAGACTGGGCTACCTGTCTTAATACTAGAAGATCTATCATTGGCTATGCTATCAAGTTTGGGAACTCATTGATCTCTTGGAAATCAAAGAAGCAACAGACTGTTTCAAGGAGTTCAGCTGAAGTAGAATATAGAAGCATGGCTGCAAGCATTGCAGAATTGACATGGCTACTTGGTTTATTCAAGGAATTAGGTGTGGAAATAGTACGACTAGTCACAGTGCTCAGTGATAGTAAGTCAGCCAGTCAACTAGCAGCTAATACTATGCTTCATGAAAAAACAAAGCACATAGAGATCGATTGTCATTTCATTAGAGACAAAATAAAGAAAGGTATGGTTAAGACAATCCATGTTAGCACTAAGGAGCAGCAGGAAGATTTGTTGACTAAAGCATTAGGGGCTGCTTAACACGATTATCTACTAGGCAAGCTTGGAGTGTTCAATTTTATGCATCCTCCAGCTTGAGGGAACATATTATGATATAAGCATGTGAATGTCACGTGAGTAGTTAGTTAGTTAGGAAGGTAGTTAGTAAGTTTGTACTGGTGGCAAGCTTGCTCACCAATAACCATTTTGGCCATTGGTGAGAAGGTATCATGATAGTCTAAGCCTTCCCTTTGACTGTATCCTTTTACAACCAATCTGGCCTAGAATCTTTCTATGTCTCCATTTGCCTTGAACTTTATTTTATACACCCACTTTGATACAACAGCATCCTTCCCTTCTGGCAAGTTTACCACTTTCCGCGTGTTGTTATCTTGTAATGCCTTCACCTCTTGTTTCATTGCTTCTATCCATCTACTATCCTCTACAACTTCCTTGAATGTATGTGGTTCAGTTAGTTGAGAAAATTTTGCTAGATAACATTGGTAGCAGAAACCGGTCTGATCATATGCCAAGTAATTTGAAAGAGGATAGTTGCAATTTTTGTTTCTTTTGGTTGTCACATAGTCTTTCATCTATATTGGTTCTTTGACCTGTCTTGTAGATCTTCTGTCTGGTCTTGAGCTTTTTGCATTTTCACTTTCCTGCTGCTCATTGATATTTCCTTGTTGATCTTCAATGGTAGTTGATTTCTCCTATGCATTCTCAGAGACCCCTGCTATATCCATCTCATGCAGATTTTCAGAGTCTGAGTCTGGGTTTTCCTACAATGTACTCTGTCCATTGTCCTGCAAATTTACTTCTTCCTCCATGGAGTTTAAAGTACTTTTTTCCTGCAAAACATTAGTATGTAAAGGAGAGAACAACAAAGAATTCAATTCTCATCCACACTCCTGACTGACTGAGTTGTCCTCATTCTCCTTAGAAAATGGCAACTCGAATTCTCTAAAAACAACATCCCTACTTATGAAGAATTTCTTTGTGAGAAAATCAAATAAAATATAGCCTTTCTGAGTCTTAGAATACCCCATAAGAACAGCTGCTCTGGCTCTTTCTGCAAACTTATTTCTTTTGACTGCATTAGTAGCATAGTAAAGACATCCTAGAAACTCTGAGATGTGCAAGGTTAGGCTTCTTATGATACAAGACCTCATATGGAGTCTTGCCCCCTAGGACACTAGATGGTAGTCTATTGATCAAAAAGACAGCTGTTGTGACACACATTCTCCAGTATTTGATTGGAATTTAGCTCTAAAACCTTAAGGCTCTTGCAGCATCAAGTATGTGCCTATGCTTCCTCTCCACTATGCTATTCTGTTATGGATTATAAGGGCAGCTACTTTGATGGATATACCCAGAGCATTCAACAATTTTGTTAATTGCTTATTGAAGAATTCTGTTCCACTGTCTGACCTTATCACCATAACCATAATACCAAATTGATTCTTAACCATGGTTAAGAACTGTTTTATTACTACTATAGCTTCAAACTTTAACTACAGAAAAAATACTCATGTATATCTAGAATGATCATCCACAATTGTCAAAAAATACTATTTTTTGTCAAAGGTAGCAATTTGATAAGGTCCCCATAAGTCCATATGCACAAGATGAAACAATGTATCTGCTCTAGAATCACTTAATGGAAATTCCAATCTAGTCTATTTTGCCAATGGGCATATAGGGCAACTATCTTGTAGCATACTACTAACTTTATTATGTAGACCTACTATATGTTTCATCATTGATAAGGAAGGATGGCCTAGCCTCTTGTTCCATAGGCTGCAAGAACCTTCGGTGATCCTACTCACAACATTGAAGGTTCTTATTCTACTAGCTAGTCTTCCACAGTGATCACCCTTGAGCATATATAGACCTCCTTTTTCTCTACCAATCCTATTCATCTTGCCATTCCAAAGGTCCTGAAATACACAAAAATTAGGAAAGAAGTTGGCATTACAATTCATCTCCCTAGTTAGTTTTGACACTGATAATAGGTTAAAGTTGAAGTTTGGAACATAAAGGACATCTCTGATTGCCCTTATATCTAACAAGGTTGCACTACTAGTATGAGTAATGTCAGCCTTTTCTCCAGTAGGAAAATGTACTCTATCCTGGTTTATCTGCCCTGCATATTTAGTATCTGTTAATAACTCTATATCAGAGGTAATATGATGTATGTCACCTGAGTCTATAATCCACTCCTTGTTCTTGTGTTTTTGTGTATAACTTGTCATTAGGCAACTGATTATACTTGTAATTGTACGTGTACTTGCCATGCTGGCATGATGTTCTCCGGGTTCTTTGTTCAGCAGGTTCATTATCTGATTGTATTGATCATCTGTGAAATAGTGGTATCCCTTTGTATCATTTGCTTCAGTGCTTCCAAAGGAACTATCTCCATTGCCTTGTGCATATGATGAAGACACGTCTGAATTATTGATCATTGCCATTGGCTCTCTTTTCCAACCACGTTGCTTACCAGTTGTATTCCTTCCTCTTGGTTTTCCAGCATTGGAGTTCTGCTGCCAGCCTCTTGCATTAATATTAGAGTTTTGCTGCCAACCTCCTGCATTCTTCATACCTTCATCATACCTTCTCTTTGGAACAAAATCTACAGGGTAACCTATATGTCACAACCCAGAATTCGCACCGTCGGGACCGTGATGACGCCTAATATTTCACTTGCTAGACAAGCCAATGTTAGAGAATTATTAAGGCAATTCTTACAGTTTTTAGTGATTAATAGCAAATAAGCTGTAAAGAATTAAAATAAATGCAGAAAATTCATAACAGCCTCAATATATGTACTACTATCCAGATCTGGAGTCACAATTCACGAACTTCTAAGATTTCACTACAAGTAATGTCTGAAAGAAATACAACTATTTTTGAAATAAAAGAAACAGTAAAATGAAATGTCTAGAAGGGGACTGTAGGGTCTGCGGATGCCGGCAGATCTACCTTGGGTCTCCTATCGGAGGAGTCCACCAGCTAACCTCACGATCAGCTCTAGCCAGTACCAAAATCTGCATAGAAAATGCAGAGTGCAGTATTAGTACAACCGACCTTATGTACTGGTAAGTGTTGAGTTTAACCTCAGCGAAGTAGTGATGAGGCTATGACAAGATACCCACAATTATTCATGTGCAATTTAACAGTATATTTACTAATATCAACAATGAAAGAACAAGGCAAGTAATATCGGGAGGAGGACATGCTGAGGGGATCCCAAGATAAAGAATCACAACAGTAATAAGAACTCAATCAACCAATATATCTTGAACAGATAGGAACAAGTAAACACAGTAAAGGAAGATTCACGGCATCACCCTTCGTGCTTTTACTCTCAACCTCAACATGTGTAACAATAGAAACAGCACGGCATCACCCTTTGTGCATTTAACTCTCTCATAACATGGCACGTCATCACCCTTCGTGCATTAATACTCACAATATGTCATGGCATCACCCTTCGAGCATTAACACTCACAAAACACGACACATCATTACCCTTCGTGCATTAACACTCTCCCTAACCAAAATAATGAACAATAACAATAGGGAGATAGAAATAACAAGAACCTGTCTTACTTCAACATTTGGTTCCACAATACCAACCTCAACTTTGAGTCAATACTCAATCAATACCAAAGTCCGTAAACATGATAAGAATGATCAACATAACGATTAACTAGTCTAAGCATGGATAACATGATCAAGTAAGACAACAATTATAACAATAAGACTCACCCGCATGCTATAACCCAACAACAACGCATAGGAACTCGTCACCTCACCTATACGTTGTACCTAACATTCAAACACGTAGTCAATAGGCAAATAAGACCTTCTCCCTCAAGCCAAGGTTAACCACAACACTTACTTCACTCCAACGGCCAAACTCGAAGCTCAACCATGGCTTTTCCCTTCAAACAAGCCTCCAAACCAATAGAATCTAGCAATTTACCAATCCAACGATTCAAATGAAGCCTTAGGAACTACCCACGATTGTAAAGAATTCAATTTAGGCCATTCTTGAAAAAGTCAACAAAAGTCAACACCCAGGCCCGCTTGGTCCAAACCTGAAATTCGGACCAAAACCCGATTACCTATTCACCCCCGAGCCCGGTTATGTAATTTGTTTTGGAATCCGACCTCAATTTGAGGTCTGAATTCCGAATTTATCAAATCTCATGTCTCTACCCAAAAACCTCCAATTCTACCATGAAAATCTTAGATTTTAGGTTGAAATCTTGTAAAATAAAGTGAAAGATTGAAAGAAACTAGTTTAGAATCACTTACCAATGATTTGGGGAAGAAACGTTCTTTGGAAAACCGCTTCTAAGGTTTTAGGTTTTGAAAATTTGAAGAATGGGAGAAAAATCCCGACTAAATCATATTTACCTAGCTGCAGATGTCGCAAATGCGACCTGTGCTTCGTAAATGTGAAGCCCGCAAATGCAAAGAAACCATCGCAAATGTGAAGCCCTTCACACCTCACGGTCTTTGCAAATGTGAAGACTAGTTCGCAAATGCGAACTCTGATGGAACCGCAAATGCGACACAATCGTCGCAAATGCGAAGAATGCCTTCCCCAGACCCTCATCGCAAATGCGAAATATATTTCGCAAATTCAAACCTATGTGGCACAGCTTCTCTTCGCATTTGCGATGAGAAGTTCGCAAATACGAACCCCTCAAAGGTCGTAAATGCGATGTCTGATCTCGCAAATGCAAGATCGGAGGCCAGCAATAAGATCAGATACACCAGCAATTTCTCCAAGTCAAATTTCACCCTATAGCCTATTCGAAACTCAACCGAGCCCTCGGGTCTCTAAACCAAAAGTGCATACTAGTCTAAAAATATCATACGAACTTGCTTGCGCAATCAAATCACCAAAATAACACATAGAACTACGAATCGAACACCAAATCAAATGAAATTTTCAAAAAAACTTTGAAACTTCTAATTTCTCAACCGGACGTCCGAATCACGTCAAACCAATTTCGTTTTTCACCAAATTTCACAGACAAGTCATAAATGTGTTATTGGACCTATACTAGGTTCCGAATCAAAATACGGACCCGTTATCTAAGAAGACAAACATTGGTCAAACATTTCAAATGCATTTAGCCTTTAACTATCAAATTTCGACAAAGTCCGACATCCCGGGGCTAGGGACTTTCAATTTAGATTCCTAGCATACGCCTAAGTCCCAAATCACGATACAGACCCATCAGGACCGTCAAAATACAAATTCGGATCAGTTTACCAAAATTATTGACCGAAGTCAACTCAAATGAAGTTTTAGGTAAATTTTTCTTTTTTAACAGTTTTTAACATAAAAGCTTTTCAAAAAGATGTCCGAAGTGTGCACGCAAATCGAGAAAGGCCTAAACATGATTTTTAAGACTTCAGATCATAAAATTAGGTTTCAGAACATGAGATGACCTATCGGGTCATCACACTATAATTTTGTAACGATTCTCTTTGGTATGTCCCTTTAAGTGATAGAATTCACATTAAAGGAGTTGTTTTCTTCCCCTTCCTGCCTGCATAGTTAGGGGTTCCGCCTTATCAGTGATCATGTTTGCACCAATTGTCTGTTGGCTCTCATCTTGAATAATCATTGCATAGGTCTGGCTGAGGGAATGAGTAGTGGTTTTCATGAGAATTTGCCTTCTTGCTTGATCATACGAATCATTTAATCCAGATAAAAACTGCATAACTCTCTGTTGATGCAAATGCTCTACATGATCCTTCGATTTTTCATAACAATTTGGGAATGGAACCAAAACATCATACTCATGCCAAAGTATCTTCAATTTTGAAAAATACACAGACACAGAACTAGTTCCCCGTGCTAAAGTTGCAATTTCACGATGCAATTGCAAGATCCTTACACAATTCGCTTTGTTGAACCTTTCGCACAGATTCTCCCACACTAGGTGCGCATCCGATGCATACACAACTCCACCTAAAAGTTCATGTGCTACATTGTTCATAATCCATGATAGAACAATGGCGTTACATGTTTCCCAATGCTCCAGTAACTCTCCTTCGTATGCATCCTTTTTGCATGTTCCAGTGACAAAACCTAGCTTCTTCTTCCCCAGAAGAGCAATCCACATCGACCTACTCCATAACCCATAGTTCTTTGAACCTGTAAGCTTAACAGGAACTACAACTGAGCTAGGAGTGTCGGAAGGACCAACGTATAGAGGATGATTATGATCTATCAGCATAGTTTCCTACATGGATGAATCTATGTCCGACATCGACAATTTTGTCAAATTGCGATTGAACTTCGAGTAATTGAGAAATCACAACTGAGAACAAAAATGAATTTAGAAATTGAAATCAGAAATCAACGCGGTGCGATCCAGACATGTTGTTCTGATACCATGTCAAATTGTGAGGATTGCTTGAGGTCGTTAAAAAAGGATGGTTCTAGAACAAAGTTTTGTTATTGAGAGAATGAGCAAGCTTGCTCTTTACCACCATGTACAATCAATATATACTAGAAAAGACTAAAATACCCTTAACTTACTTATAACAAACTAACTACCTTCCTAACTAACTAGCTACTCACGTGACATTCACATGTTTATATCATAATAATTTTACACTCTTATATAAATATCTACGCACTGTTGTTGCCTCATACTTTGAGATGCTCCTCCCGGCGATCAAGGAGCAAGGCTACTCATGATGATAGGCATCCTTTTAAGCCGCCTATCACTCGATGCTCTGTGCCTCTGTCTATCTTCATATTTATCTTTTTTTCTCATTGCTGATTCCTTTTTTCTTATTTCGGGTATTATATTCAATTCACCAATTTATACTTATTAAATTATTTTTTGACCTAACTTAACTGGACAATAAATCCGAGACAAAACAATTTAAATTATCAATTTTTAATATAAACATTATAAGAAGAAAAGGAGGCAATCTACCTCTGTGTATTTTATAAGGATACTAGTAGGGTTAGTGTTTGAAAGTTCAGTGTATTACTAGTTTAAGAGAAGGTTTCGATGTAAACGAGTGATAAGGGTAATTCTCTTATCCTGTTGCTTTTGGGCCGGGAATTGACACTTCTTTTCTGTTCTTTTATGCTTTTTCTCTTTTATGTTTTAGTTTATTTCTTTACCTTTTCTCCTTTGAAATGTATGGCGTGTTTTAGGAATGTGATTTTAGACTTCCCCACTAACTTTTCACAAAAGATGGATGGATTTGTATAATCCTGGCATGGTTCATGATTAAGACTCTAGAGGAAAAAGAGTTTTCCTTCATCTCTAAGGTACCAAAGCCATCAAAATGTTGAAAATGAGGAAATTAATTCTCCAACACTTTTAGTACTTTAAAACTAATTAACTGTTATTTTGGCATTTTGTAAAAGACGATATCAAATCAATCCTAGTGGTTTTGTGCTTTTTCTCTCGACAAAGTGCAATATTTGCTCATATTACGTGATACTACGATACATGCAACCTTACAAATTTAGATTTCAATTTCGTTATGCGTTCAAATTAAACGTTGTAGGAAAATTTTATTTTGTGTCTCATACAACTGACACTAGTTATATGAGGCATCTTTTTTGTCTCACAGTTTTATGGACCCAGAAATGTAAGATTGGGGTCCACAAATTTGCGAGACAAAAAGGAGCCTCACACAACTAATGTCAGTTGTATGAGACACAAAATAAAACTTCTCAAACGTTGTATACTATTTTACATAGTGAAAACCTTCTCCCTTCTTAACTCATAAACCTCAACACATGTAAATGCACAAATATATTTTATATATATGTGTGCGCGCGTGCGCGCATATGCAAACTTTTATGTGTTGCCTAGTGGAAGCTCCAAAAGCCTCCATTCGATCTAAATTAGGTAAAGAAGAGAAGGGGCTGCATTCCACAAAGGGGCTTTCCAATATTGACATTTTTCAGCCCCATGTTTTATCTCTAAAGTTGGACCAAAAAGGTGCATGTGATGTGACAATTAAATACGAGAAGTTTTATTTTGTGTCTAATACAACTGACACTAGTTGTATGACACTAGTTGTATGAGGCTCCTTTTTGTCTCACAAATTTGTGGATCCCAATCTTACACTTTTGGGTTCACACAAATCTGGGCCCACAAAATTGTGAGACAAAAAAGTTGTCTCATCAACTAGTGTCAATTGTATGAGACACAAAATAAAATTTTCCATCTTATACTAATCTTAAAAGTTAAAGTAGGCAATAACGTGCCATCCCTTTTTATCCCAAAAGATATATGTTATGGATTGTTGTGGATTAAAGAGTTTTTTCAATTAAAGTGACTTATTTGAGTAGGGATTATTTTATTTACAGTCGCCACTTGGTCCGTAAAAATGGGAGACCGAGTAAGGGATTATGTTGACGGGGAAGAAGGTATGAGGCACTCCTCGAATCACGTGATTCTAGTACAGTCGATTTATTGACGACAACTTGGCTTGATTAATTTTAGACAAAATGTGTCTTATTTGGGTTTTCATGTTTTGCCTAGGTCCGCCTTTATTGCTTAATTATTAAAATTATCAAAGAATGTTTTGGATAATAAGATATCGTAACCACACTATGCAAGCAAATGCATGATCGAGACGAAATTTATTAATTTTTTCCATAACTGCGCTATGCAAGTGAATCCGCAGTCATGACGAAGCACGCTATTACTTTTGAAAAAATTACTATATTTGAGGAAATTAATTTTTGAACTTATTAAATATCAACTACCGCTTTACACAAGCGATTCCACGGTTATAACATGGGATTAATTAAATTAGGAATTAATTAAAACTATTGGATATGGTATGAGATTATTGAATTAAACATCACGCTACGCAAGCGAGTCCGTAAATGAAAAAATTAAAGCACACCTACTAGTAGCCTAACGTTTTAATTATTAAAACTGATTAAGTCATTTTAAATAAATAAAAAGGGAATCTATTTCTATTTGGAAAACTTACACAAATGTCCCAAATAAGTTTCAACTTACCAACCTCTAGCCATTAGTCATAGACTTACCAAAGCTAGCCAAACATATATAAAATTGAAAACCACATTAATCATAGACTTACCAACACTAGCCAAGTACATATATCACCTTCCATAATTAAAATTCTCTCTCTCAAAGAATCACATGCAAAAATCACTTTCCATATTTTTAAGCGTGATTAGCAACATTAAATGAAAGACGGAAAGAAAACTGCATGGATGGAGTAGCAAATAAGGTGCTGAAATACAAAAAAAGAATATGCAATATTCCAAAAAATCTAAGCAAAAAAGAAATTTTTTCAATGGGTATAGTTGAAATTTATTGAAAACATATAGATAAGTCAATATACAAAATTTGAGGAAGATTGGAGGTGATTTGGACTGATTTTGTATCAAAATTCGTAATTAAATCGAGTTCAAAAAAGTCTTCTGCGACACATGTATCAAACATGTATCACGCATATATCTCACACACAGGTATACATGGATATACATGTGATACACAATATGATACATATGTGATACACAATGTGATATACATATCATTTTTTTCATATTTAGTTTTTACTTCGAATTTTCAATTCAAACCACTTCAAAACTTCACCAAATCATCCCAAAACTGAGATTCAAGCTCCTTAAGATATACCCAATCTATTCTAATAGCACCCACTCAAAAGAAAGCAAAAATTTGATATTTTTTGGTTATAAATAGCTAATTGGCTAATATTAGTAATATTTGGCTAATATTAGTAATATTTTAGGAATTGGCCAATTTTTATAATGAGCTACTTATAAATGGACATAGCTGATAGTTTTCCTTTTTATTTTATGGAAATTAATTATACAAACAACCAAGGTATTTAAAATTTTGGGCCAGCTTTTATCAATTTCAATAATGGGCTACTTTGAAGATTTGGCTATTGTAGTGGCATTGGGTCACTCTCTTGACCTATGTGCTGCTGGCCCATTTTGCGAATCTTTTGGTATTTGAGTTAACTATTCAAGGTCTGGGAACAACACTTGGGCCAAGCGAACAGCCCAACTTCAACTTTTCCCGTAGCCCAGGAAGAAAATTCCAGCAGCTTAAATTGATGCTAGTTCATGGCAAAAGGAAAGTATTTAAATTATTTATTTATTTATTTATTTATAGAAAATGAGCCAAAAGCCGAATGAGCCACTTTTTTTTTTAACTGATTTGATCTTTAATTACATCCTTCCAGGAGATTGAAAATCAAAACACAAGAAGTTTCCCATGTACGTACATTTTATTTTTTCAAAGAAAAATCCAACAATGGTTCCTCCAAATAAAGAAAGAAAATAAATAAAGAAGTCCAAAAACAAAAGATTTAAACACTTCACGTGGAAAGAAACGCTACTAGACTACCCTCGAAGGGAAGTATCATTTTTATCACTTAGAGAGTAGCTAACATTGACTATGAATTTTTAGAACTTGAACACCAACGTGCAGAGAATGCATTTTTAATAAGCTCAACACACATGACCTTAGATTTTTTATTTTGTTTGTTTAACTAAAAATTTGATGACAACAATTAATGTTATCATTTTTTAAAAGACAACTTGCCTTCAGATGCCATTATACATATATATAGCATACTTACCACTAGCCACAAAGACCGAATAAGAACAGACTAATTCTATTAGTTTTTGATTAATTCAATTGTCTTTTATCCGCAAATAGGCAAATAATTCGGTTTTAGTTCATATTTTTTATGCTTGATATAATTATATTCTGGAACAAAATTGCAAATAATAATAATATTTCATGAAAATATGCTTCCAATTAGAAAATTTTCTTAAAAAGTAGCTTAATTACTATATATTCTTTGTTTGAGTTGTTTAATTGATAATTGTTCTTGGATAACTTTTTCCAATTTAATTATCGAGTTATATGACAATTGTTTCCAAACCAAAAGTTTCAAATTTTCAACCTATGAAAATCAACTCAAAACCTCTATTAATCAAGATATTTTTTTTCAAAAGCCAATAAATGATATTGCTCAAATTATACTCCAATATATAAACTAATGTTGTATCGTTAAAAAGAAAGAAACTACATATTACCTAGAATCATTTTAAAATTATGCATTAAAATAGATTACTCATGAAATAATGTATAATTGTAGAAAGCAAAATAAAGTGTAAAAAAATTTTAAAAAGAAGAAAAGAGAGATTTAGTTGCAAATACGAGGAAGAGAAAAGAAAGAGGACGCTGCGCAAGAAACGAACTCAGAACTGTGAAGCCAACATGAGACTTAAGAGGCAGCGTTGAACCATGGCACCCACATGCAATTTGTGTGATACGGGTGCCAATTTATATATATTACTTTATTTCAGAGATATCAACATACCTACTAAAAAATTTTGTCGAAGGGGGCAGGTAGCGTGTCACCCCTACCCTATAAGGTAGATCCGCCCCTGCTTGCCTTGACACTAAAAATTTTAGCCATTTAATATGGTCATGGACACTTATTTAATCATTAAAGAAAACTTGAAATTCAGGAAACCAAGTAACAACTGGAGCCATGGAAAACTATACTCTTTCACCCCAAGGAACAAGCTCAAGTTCAAAATATAAATAAGCACCAGATCATTATAAATAAAAGAACCTCACTAGAAATCCAATATTTACAAAGAAAAGTAAAATCAGTTTAACTTGCTAACAGTAAAAGTAGAATCTTTGAACTATTCTTTTTTCCAAAATGAAAACTTAACTTAAGCAAATAAAAATGAACCAAATATCCATATTTTAGCACATAAATCTACTTGAGACATAAGACATAACCATAGAAACAGCTATTCAGTATTCATCTATTTTCTTTTTAACTAAACAACACTGGGACATGCTAAAAATACATGTCATGTTTATTAATATCGAAAAATCTGCATTACAGAGGTTTAAGGCTTACCTATGTTGCAGAGAATCAAATTACAGCGATATGAACTGAAATCCAGCAGCAATGACAGCAACAAACAGTACCTTGCAACACGAGAAAATGACCCAAAATAGACCTTGAGCCCCAACAAATTCAAAGAGTAAAGAAGCCTAGAACTAACTTTACAAACTTTGTTATTCTGAAAGATTTTGCTCAAAGAGAAATTACTCCAAGACTCTCAGGTTTTCAGCTCACTCTGAGGGTTTACCTGATGATTTTTCTCTCTAAGTTCTGCTTTCTTAGAGTGTAAAAAGATGATGTTTGAGTCTAAGATCGTATGTAAAGTGAGGAAATGGCAGCTCTTTAGTAGGCAAAGAAAACCACTTTTTGGACAGATTTTGATTTACCAAAAATCTATTTAAAAGGGACTTGATTTTGTGTGCTAAACACTGTTCAAAGGCTGTCCAAAAGGTGAAAGTACAGTCTAAAAACTTGCTGTGGCAGAAGCAAGGAGGAAAAGGGTCTTTTCAGCCACCCTACTAGTAAAAAGTAAACTACTAATGTACCGTATTTCATGATTACTCAACTCACTAATTGAATTGACAAAGTAAACATAACTTCAGTCATAACTAAACTAAGTACTCCAACTAACTAGATTAAACCAAATTAAATTATGCGAACAAATACTGAACAACCGAACCATTGATAGTAGTAATTGCTTAACTGACAAATCTTCAAAGGTGACATTAACAATGAACTAAGCGGCTATCTAATTTTTATTTGGACTAGCATAACAAATTGACAAGCGATATAATCGACCGGCTAGGTCGGACAACAAGAATTCCAAATATAACTATACTAACATATGGAACGATCACATTCGAGCACTAATAATCAGTAAAGGCCAATGATTGAATGACAAAATTACAGAAGATGATTTGAAACCCAAAGCATGGCATACTGGCCGAGAATAAGAAAAATAGAGCAAAAAGACGAGATTTGGTATTTACCACTACTCGAGGTGACGGTTCCGACCCTTTTCTTGATGATAGGTGACGATTCGGCAATCCTTGAAACCACAACCTTGGAGCATCATTGTATTACAAAGAAAAGAATGCTTACGAGTCGGGGAGGAAAACTGGAGGAAGGTGTGGCAGTTCGGTGGTGGACGGAAGCTTCGCCGGAAAATGGTTTTCGTATTTTCGGCTTGAGACCAACGTTAAACAATAGTCCTTGTCGAACTTTGTCCATGTATAGGTGTTGGGCGGAAAATATGGCTCAAATCTCACAAATTTTAGAAGAAAAAAAAGTGATGGGTAGGGCTTCTTAGATCTACTATTCATGGATTTTGAGGGATATTTTAAGGATTTTAGTACCAAATTCTGGTACCTGGAACTAATGGAACAGTAACTAAGAGTGGAAGTAAGAAAAAGAGAGAAAAGAGAGGAAGAAGAAGAGAGAATTCAGAGAGAAAAGAGAAATCAGATGATCCTTAGTATTCAAAAGTCTATAGCTCACTTACAATTCTCCTATTTATAGATCTATTACAAAAGAAGTGCAAATAAAATTCAAAAGAGCTGAAATGAAGCTAACTAACTTTCCCGCCATTACTAAAATTTGAAATAACGGCAACAATTGTGTAAAGAGCCTAATTGCTGGTCTACATGGCATCTTAGTTGTCATTAAGCTCTGTAGTAGCTGAAATATAAGTATCGATACCCCCTCGATGAACAACACCCTTGTCCTCAAGGGTGAAGTGTGAAATCTGGTGCGCAAGTCTGAAGAAAACTCCTAGGTAGCTTGAGCTGCATCTAAATCCTTCCACTTAATTAAACACTGGCCACAACCTTGTTCCCTTTCTTGATGAGTCTCCTCCCTAACATTGCTTTTGGAGAGCGGCATAAAATACTGACCAAGTTCAAAACAGGAGAGTACACAATAGTGGAGGGTAGAGCATAACAGAACTTGAGCTGAAAAATATGAAAAGTGGGGTGAAGTTGGACCTCAGGAGGGAATAGAAGCTTGTATGCAACAACTCCCACCCTTTCCACAATATGATATGGACCAAAATATTTTGATGTCAACTTGTGATAGGAGAGAGGAAAAGTGTGGATTGTCTATAGGGTTGTAGCTTAACAAACACCAAATCTCCCACCTTAAATGTTCTATCAGATCTGTGGCTATTAACTTATGCCTACATCCGTTGTTGAGCTCTGCCTAAATTGAATTTTGCTTACTGAAGTTTAAATTCTCCGACCAACATAAGGTCTTCAACGGCATCAATAGAGGACTCATCAGGAAGGTAAGCCAGGTGTAAGGGAGGAGGATAGCCATATAAAAGTCCAAAAGGGGTAGTATGAATAGTAAAATGAGGGTACCACAACTCAGCTAAGGACAAGCAAGAGCACCAATCTGCAGGAGAGTCAGTGCAGAAACACCTTAAGTACGTTTCCAAACATCTATTGAGCACCTCACTTTGACCATCTGTCTATGGATGATAAGCAGTTGAAGTCTGCATAGTTACCCCTTGAACTGATAATAATTCCTTTCAAAAGAAGCTCATGAAGATAGGATCCATATCACTTGTAATGGAAGCAGGAAATCCATGAAGTTTAAAAAAAGTGTCCATGAACATAGGTGCAAGAGTTTGAGCAGTGTAAGGGTGAGCAAGAGCAATAAAATACCCATACTTAGTGAGCCTATCAACAATCACCCAAATGACAGTCTTGCCTTTAGATTTAGGCAATCCCTATATGAAGTCCATATTAATGTCAATCCAAGGTGCAGTAAGTATGTGCAGTGGTTGCAATTAGCCAGGATAAGCAGAAGTATCATATTTGTTACTCTGGCAAGTATCACACTTGTGTATAAAATCCAAGATGTCTTTTCTGATTCCCATCCAATAGAAGTAAGCCACCACCTTCCTTGTAGTAGCATCAATACCAAAGTGGTCACCAGAGAGAGTAGAATGCCATAAACTTATGATTATCTTCCTTAGAACCTCATCATCCCCCACTACAAGCTTCCCTTTTCTTCTTAACTGAGCATTGATCCAAGTAATGTGTTTCTGAGGCGTCTGAGATAGAGAAACAATAAGGGCCTTTAGTGCAGGGTCAACATACCAACTAGTTGTGATCTCTTGCCATATGTCAGCTTGAACAGAAGGGACCATCAAGGCCATCAATTCAGCACCACCTACCTTTGAGAGTGAATCTGCATCAACATTCTCCTTTCCCTTTTTGTATTGGATTTCAAAATCAAAATGAAGCAACTTAGCTAGCCACCTAAGTTGTGAAGCAGTATGTAACTTTTGCTCCAATAAGTATTTCAGGGCCTTTTGGTCAGTCTTCACAATTAAGTGCTGGCCAAGCAGGTAATAGGACCATTTAGTGACAACAAAGACTAGTGCAAGCAGTTCCCTTTCATACTGATAAGGCAACATGTCTAGGAGCAAATCCCTTACTATTGAAGGCTATAGGTAGAACCTGTTGCATTAAAACAGCCCCAATGCCAGTACCACTAGCATCTGTCTCAACCCTAAAGGGAATAGAATAATCAGACAAATGTAAGACACGAGCAGTTGTGAGAGCTAACTTCAGTGCATCAAAGGCATGATCAGCAGCTGCAGACCACTTAAAGTTGTCCTTCTTCAATAGCTCAGTTAATAGTCGACTGATAAGTCCATAACCTTTAATGAATTTCCTGTAGTAACCTACAAGTCCTTGGAAGCCCCTTAGTTGTTTGATTGTTGTAGGGGAAGGCCATTGTTGAACTGCAGTGATCTTCTTAGGGTCTGTAAAAAACCCTTCACTAGAGATAAAATGCCCTAAATACACCACTTGAGAAACTTCAAAGACACACTTAGAGTGCTTGGCTAATATGCTATTATGAACCATGATTCAAACACCTGTTATAAATGAAAAACATGATCCTGCAGGCTCTTACTATATATTAAGATGTCATCAAAGAAAACTAGAACAAATTTTCTCAAAAAGTGTTGGAATATGTGATTCTTGAGACATTGAAATGTAGATGGAGCATTGGTTAAGCCAAATGGCATAACCAAATACTCATAATGGCCAAAGTTAGTCTTGAAGGTTGTTTTAGGAACGTCAGCTGGTACCATTCTTATTTGATGATAGCTCGGTCAAAGGTCAATTTTGGAGAATAACATTGCTCTTGCTAACTCATCTAATAAATCATCTATGATGGGGATAGGGAATTTGTCCTTCACAATGTACTGATTCAATTCCCTATAGTACACACATAACCTCCAAGTGCCATCCTTCTTTCCTACTAATATCACAAGGGATGCAAAAGGACTATTACTATACTTGCCACATGTCCTTAACCATCTTCTCAATAATATCTTTCTTCATAGAAGAATACATGTAAGGTCTAATGTTGATAGGCTTAGACCCAGACTGTAGGGGAATACTATGATCAAAAGTACCTCTTTGTGGAGGTAAGTTTGTTGGATCTACAAACACCTGATGGTACTGAGTGAGAAGTGCATCAATAATAGCAGGAACATGGATTTCCGTAGACATATACAATGCATTAAACACTTCATGTGCTTGCAATTCAGGTTCAACAACTAGGACTTGTAGCATAAAGAGTTGGACCTCATCTCCATTTATCTTGTTGATAGCCTTGGTGCTGGAGAAGTTGCTTTCTTCAGAGACACCATTCAGAAGATGAAACTTGCCTTGATAAGTAAAGGATATAGTCAAGGCTGTGTAGTCCATGGTAATTGGTCCCAGAGTTTTCATCCATAATGCTCCCAAA
Organism: Nicotiana tabacum; assembly: GCF_000715075.1. Lineage (NCBI taxonomy): Eukaryota > Viridiplantae > Streptophyta > Magnoliopsida > Solanales > Solanaceae > Nicotiana > Nicotiana tabacum. The sequence continues at coordinate 121,641,575 of NC_134087.1, forward strand.
ACTAAGTCATACTTCCTAACTGGAAAGACTATAAGGTAAGATGTACCCTGCAACATCCATTGAAAATTCCTTACTACTCCAAATATAGCCTCTATAGAATTATGACCAAGGCTGACATATCTAATCTTAGTAGGAGAGATCTGTCAACCTAGCCTCTTGGCAGATTCACAATCTATAAAATTGTGAGTACTCCCCCCATTCAGAAGAATTTACAGTGTCCTTTTGTTACTATACTCAATCACACGTATGGTTTGTGCACCTTGGATTCCACTCAATGCACATAAGGAAATCATGGGTGGATCACCTTCAGTAACAGACCACTCCTTAGTAATAGCATCACCTTCTGCCTTTGGTATTGCTTCTTCTGAGCACTCATCATCACCATACTCTAAATCCAGTACAAACAATTGCTTGGGGAGTGTACACTTATGGCCAGGGGAATACTTATCATCACAGAAGTAACATAAGGCCTGTGCTCTCTTAGCCTGCATTTCAACAGGAGAAATTGTCCTCCTGTTCTTAGGAACAACTGGGGATCGAGGAGTAGGTAAAGCTAGCTTAGTTGCTGGAGCAACACTGATTATGTGTGGTCTAGATTCTAAGGAGTGATAAGCAGGTCGTTTGATAGCAAAGGAAGAATGCCCTCCAGAGTTGGACCTTTGTGCTTGAGCATGAGCAGCCAAGGTAACTTCTACTAATCCAGCTAGCCTATATATTTTGGACAGAGTCTGAGGTTCATGCATCTTCATAGGATTCAGTAATTCTTCTTTGAGTCCACCTAGGAAATAGGAAATAGCTTGGCTCACAGACAAATTGCATTGAGCTAGGAGTCGAGCAAAAGCAAACTGAAATTCCCTAACTGAACCAGTCTGTCTTAGCTGCTTTAACGCTAGCATTGGATCAGAAAACTCCTCACTAGATGTTTCAACCAAGGCAGCTAAGTATTCATCCCAGTTAGGCAGCTCAATTGATTCACAACATTTCATGTAAGATTGATGTAATTCCAATGCCTCATCATCCAAATTTATTGCAACTAAACTCATTCTCTAATTGAGAGTCTCTTATTGAGATGAGTGTTATCAATAGAATAGTATTGTTCAATTCTATACAACTAGCTTTTCAAATTTTCTCCACTAAAATGAGGGAAAATCAAATTATGACCTCGATTTGTATTAACATCGTAAGGATTGGGACCAAGGATGTCATGCCCAGATTGTAGCACCTTATCCCTAGCAGTCGAAGTAGAAGCATTGTCCTTTGATTGCTGACTCTATTGAAAGCCATCGAACGAGTTTTTGAGGGAACTTACCATCAGCTCAGCATGGCGTTTGTCCAAATCGTTTCTTAATTACCGCTATTTCTGAGCCATTTCCTCCCTTAGATTTAGCTGTTGAGCTGTTAGATCTTCATATTGCTCATGTAAATCCATGGGCTGATTTCCCGTCACAATATCGACAACTCTGCGTGGTCCCATTTTCTACGATCTCTGATATCAATTGGTACCAAATTCTAGTATCGGGAACTAATGGAACAATAACTAAGAGTGGAAGTAAGAAAAAGAGAGAAAGAAAGGAAGAAGAAGAGAGAATTCAGAGAGAAAAGAGAAATCAGATGATCCTAAGCATTCAAAAGTTTATAGCTCGCTTACAATTCTCCTATTTAAGATCTATTACAAAAGGAGTGCAAATGAAATACAAAATAGCTGAAATGAAGCTAACTAACTTTCTCTCCATTACTAAAATTTGAAATAACAACAACAAGTCTAATTACTGGTCTACATGGCATCTGACCTGGCTTCTTAGATGGCATTAAGCTTTGTAGTAGCTGAAATATGTGTATCAGATTTGGTTTGGAGATATGAAAAGAGGAGGTTGTGGAGATTATATGGTGAAATTTTGGGGGTGATTGGAGGTGGTTGGTCGATGGTGGCGATTTTCGACCGGCAAAGATGGGCAACAGTGGGGCGAGAGAGGTAGAGAGAGGAGAGCAAGGAAAATAAAGGGAAAATGAGGGCAAAATTTGGGTAACTGAGGCTTTAAAATTTAAATACCTGGGTTGGAGATTGATAGGGGCTGTCGCATTAGATGAGATTGAATGACTTAGATTCAATCTCAGCCTACTAATCAAAACAACATCTTTTTGTGGTGTTCAGTTGGGGCCTTGAGTTGGGGGAGTCTGGTGCTTTGGGCCGCTGATTTTAGTCCATTTTTGGGCCAATTTTGGCCTTAAAATGACAAGACCAAATCTTCATAACTCCCTTATCAAACTATTAACTATAATCTAATTCTAAAAATATACAAATACACACACAATAAACTTAAAAGATATAATCTAAAAAGAAGAGCAAAAATTAGGCATTTACATAACGTATATATGCAAGACATGTTAAAAGAAATTGTATAGCCCTTATATTTTACAAAATTAAATACCAGAATTAACTAAAAGTTAATCAAAGGGAGTTGAAAAACGAAAGAGTTTATCAATTGTGTAAGCAATCAAATTGATAACATTGGTGTCACTACATTCAACTGGTCTTTTCTGGTTTTTGTGGGTTGTCAGTCTTTTTAAAGTATTTTCAATGTCTTTCGTCTCATTCTAAAAAATCCCACAAACCAACAGTGAATAAAGCCTTGTATAGTGCTCTATATATGCACGTTATGGAAAAAATTTGAGTCCAAAGCCTGTTAAAGTGGGTAAAAGATATTAGGCACTTTTTCGTGTACATGCGAGATTTTAATTTTTTTATCCGGTTTTGTCTAAGTTTTTATATTTATAGAAAGTAACTAAAGTTTTTTTTTTTTTGCAAAATATAGACAAATTCGGTCAATATCTACAATTTATCTACAACTTAAATACACATTTTTTTATATACAAAATCCAGTCAAAAACAATAATTGTATGCGATTATGTAAGTTGTAGATATTGTGTATACCTTCTACACTCGACATACAAAAATATATACAATTTGTTTGTATTCTTTTTCGAGTTTCAATCTGAAATTTCAACCAAAACCACCTCGAATCTTCACTAAATTCTCTCAGAGTTGAGATATAAATACCTAAATATATTCTCAACCATTTGCAACAACACCACCAAACAAAAAATAATTTTGCAAATTTTGATTTTCAAATTCAAAGCTTTCTACTCAATCTACTCACTTCTGATTAATATAATTTTGTTTATTGATTCCATAAAGCTCAAAGATTAACAGTCTTCCCTCGCTCAAAGGTTATAATTTGTTCATTAGAAAGAAAAAAAAGAAAAGAAAAAGAAAGAGAACATATGGTAGAATTTCTTGATGCCAAATCGCTTTGTTCTCGTAAAGGTATGGCTGAAGTTGAGGAGAAAGAGGCCAAACATTCTTATGTTAATTTATAATTTTAGTTTTGGAGTGGAAGAGGAAGAGAAAGTATGGAAGATTAGAGTCTAATACATTATTTTGTATAAAATTGATAATTTGTATATGGACTTGTAATTAAGTTAAAACCTCAATAGAGAGGATAAATGTCACGACCCAAAATTCATTAAAGGTCGTGATGGCGCCTAACACCGCTGCCAGGCAAGACAACGGTGAATGATTAACTCTATTACTTATTTTAGTATTTTTAAATCAAAATTTCCATTTAATTAAATAGCACGAAATAGAATTTACAAGGTAAATGATGATATTTACACGAACTACGATAATGAACCACCCTTAGGAACCCCCAAAATCCGGTATCACAAGTGCATGAGCATCAACTAGGAAATATAGTAAAATACAACATCTGTCTGGAATACAAATTAGATAGGAGAATATAAATAACTCTGATGGAGACTCTGCAGGATGCGGATCGTAACATGAAATGCAGCTTACGGTGAGTCCCCGCAACAGTCGCGCCTCTGTGCCCAAAAGACCACCAGACATATATGTACCTGCATAAAAATGTGCAGCAAGTGTAGCATGAGTACATAAATCAATGTGTACCCAGTAAGTATCTGGCTAACCCCAGAGAAATAGTGACGAGGGGTCGACATCGACACTTACTAGTGGTCCAATAAGAGAGTTACAATAAGAAGTAATCGGATATGGGGAAGAGCAAGTAAATGAAAGAAACTAGTATAAATACGTGGTACGATTCTCCGCTCAACAATAAAATTCAAGCTCTCAATTGGCAATTACCTCCTCAACCGGTGTGTGTGTGTGTATGTATGTATGTATATATATATATATATATATATATATATATATATATATATATATATATATCTCACCAAATAGGTCATCGTAATTCAAATCAGGAAAATTCACAGATACACTGGTTTCTTGTCAAATATTACGTATGATTCTATAAGAGTATTTTATAGAAATGCCGAGGTGTACTGCCAGATCCCATTATACTATGTACACTGCCGAGGGTCGAACGACACAAACCATAGATGCATATATTATACTTCCGAGGAGAACGACCCGCTCCCATGAGAGTGTGGTATATAATCCTGTCGAGGCGAACGACCCGATTCCATTAGAATAAGAAGCTTTAACGGGTCCTTGACCTCATTCACGAATAACGTGTGAGTTGTAAATTTGTAAGGAAAATCTTTCAATGAAAATGCATAGAGCGGGATAAATCCATAATAGGAGCACAATCATTTCACGGCTAACCATGATGCTCGTCAAATCCCTACAATAGCAAGTCTATCACTCTACGCAAGTCTGTTGTCAAGTTGTAACATAAAAATAAAGGAGTTTAATAGGCGAGGTATAACTCAAATAGTACAGCTACAGCATGGCGGGAACCTAAGCTACCCGGACATAACTTGAATCTAGCTACGTACGGACTCTCGTCACCTCGTGCATACGTAACCTCCGCAACAAGTAACACATAAAAAAATAAATGACCTAGGAGTAGTTTCCCCCTCACAGAGTTAGACAGGAGACTCCGAAGTTCAATAACCGACTCCAAAGCCTCTCTAACACCTCAAATCGATGCCAGTCGCTCCAAAACTAGTCAAACAATGTGCAAATTAATCAAAATATACTCTAATGCTTATAATTTAACAATTTATAAAAAATTCCATCTCTACTAAAAAAGTCGGCAGTGGGGTCCATGTCTTGAAATCTGACGAAACTCATAAAATCCAATAACACATTCAATTACGAGTCCAACGATACTAGTTTCACTCAAATCCGACTTCGAATCGACATTCAAATCCCAAAAATTTATTTTATGAAATTTCTACAATTTTTCCCAAATTTCCATCTCAAAATACTGATTAAATGATGAAAATAATGATATATTCATGTATATTAATCAAATATGAGTTAGAATCACTTATCCTGATAAATTTCTTGAAAACCCCACGAAAAATCGGCACAACCGAGCTCTCTAGGTCCATAAATAAAAAATGAGATGAAATCCTCGTTTATATGGTACCAAAATCTGACCCCCCCCCCCCTCAATTGTGTTGACCGCACATTTTCTTGTGCGGTCGCACATTCCAAGTCATGCGGCCGCGATCCAAATTTTGTGGTCGTACTTCAACATTTGCGCTACCAGAATTTAGTAAATTAACTACAACTTTCTGTACAAATGTCCAAGTGATTAATGGTATATCTTTCTAGAAACTAGATTCAAAGGCTACAACTTTAGTTTTTAAATCATCTCCAAATTCCTTGTAGAACAAAAGATATAATTTTCCGAATTTAAACCATCGAACCTGCAGATTCCCGTTTCTGCGGCTGCGAGAAGAATTCTACGGTCCGCACTTTTCCTCTACGGTCCACACATAAGGCTTTGCCTCCACACTCCAAAATGTACCCTGGCACTTCCAAAAGTTTCAAAACAATATTAGAGTGCCGAAATGCCCAGACTTGCTCAAAACTCACCCCAAAACACACCCGAGCTACTCGAAACTCCGTCCAAATGTACACAAGTCCTAAAATACGATACAAACTTAGTTGGGCCCTAAAATCACATCAAAAAATATCAAAAATATGAATCGCACTCCAATTCAAGCCTATTAAAACTAAGGGAAATTCCAACTTCTACGATCGATGCCAAAACCTATCAAATCAAGTCCGATTGACCTCAAATTTTGCACACAAGTCACATTTGGCATTACAAACCTACTCCAACTTCCGGGATTGGAATTCGAACCCGATATCAAAAATTCCACTCCTGGTCAAACTTCCTAAAAACCTTAAATTTCCAACTTTCGCCAAATGACCCCAAAATGACATATAGAGCTCTAAATCCACACCCGGACATGCTCTAAGACAAGAATCACCATACAGAGCTATTCCTAGGCTCGGAATCCCAAACGGACATCGATATCATTGAAATACACTTCAACCCAAATTCATGAAATTCTTCCAAAAAGCCCACTTTCCACAATAAATGTCGTAACGCTCCTGGGATATCCAAACCCCAATCCGAACATACGCCCAAGTCCAAAAATCATCATACGAACCAATTGGAATCTTCAAATCCCGATTCCGAGGTTGTTTACTTAATATTCAAACCTTATTCAATTCTTCTAACTTAAAGCTTCTGAAATTAGAGATTTCTTTCCAAATCAACTCCAAACTTCCGAAAATCTAATTCCGGCCATATGTACAAGTCAAAATTCATTAAGTGGAGCAACTCAGGGCCTCAAACCGCCGAACGACGTACTAGAGCTCAAAATGATCAGTCGGGTCGTTACATTCTCTCCCACTTAAACATATGTTCTTCCTCGAACGTGTTAAGGACTGCTTCAGAGTTTTCCAAAATCACTGTTTAACATCTCGTTCACCTACTCGTGCCACCACAACCCAGATGAGAACATTAGTTCGAGCCAGTCTAAAGATCCTTCTTGATACCTTAGCTAACAAGCTTTAGAACCAAATTCCAACATCTAGAATTCTCCATGATACCAGATTCTAACACACGAACACCGTATCAATCACCAGACACTAAACCCAACGTGACCATGATCCTCCATTGAAATCACACCATGCACCACAAACTCATTTGCCAAAGGCAACCTCCCCCAAGCACAACAACTAAAATTTCCACTGACTCGAAGCCCATAGTATACCTCATAACATATATAAGCCTTTCAACTCTCAGAATACTACCCCGATAGAGCAGATGTGTAGAAAATCCTAACCACCTGCTGAATCAACAAATCATGAAGTCTCTTCTCCTGTTAAGGACCATCACCTCATTCTGCACAAGATAACGATATTTGCTCTTTAATATACATTATATATATATATATATCTGATTGCACTGATTTGAGGTCCAAAAATATCGCCTCACCCAGTACAAGCTACTTGGAAATAAGCCACCTCAAACATTAACCAAGATCTCATACGATGCCACAATGCGCCAACAAGCTACAAACTCGAATGTGATACATAAGAAAAACGAACTCTGGAAAGAACTACTCAACCGACGTAACTAATTAAACAACTGAAAAGATATTATGAATTTTCCTCAAAATTAGAAACAAAACACATAAGAATAGATATAGGGGAACTGCACTCAAAATAACATTGTTGCGGCGTGCAACCCAATCCACACATGATACCGTTGCGGCGTGCAACCCGATCCAACCATGATACCGTTGCAGCGTGCAACCCGATCCAAAAAGCACACCCTTGGTGGCATGCCACCTGATCCGCACATAATAATTAAGAAAAAAATGTACACATCAAGCCGTAACACTCATACTTACAAAATGCCTGAATATCGGCCACAAGCACGCCAAGTGCATAATACAAATTCTGAGGAGATGGATAGCGCCATATGCTATGAAACCCAAGCACATCTAAGGTGCAATAAATGACCTACATCTCGAGAGTCATCCTGCTCATATAACACTACAAGCTATACGGGACAACAACACATTTGTGAATAATCAAGTCATCTCACAACCCACCTGGCACAATAGAGTGTTACATGGAATAGCAAACGACGGAAATAACATCCAACGCTCGAATACTCCTCCATAAGCAATGTTATGCTGAACGAACACACCCGCCTGATATAGAGCACACGTTCACATTTAGACCCATCCTCGGACCTCAAGCCAATTCGAATTGTACCATACTGGGATAATAACCTTCCAACGATCCATAACAACCTTATTCATGACACATAAGAGCAGCCGTCCAATCTGGAACAAACTTCCATAGTTCACAACCAAATGAATAGAGCGCCTTCTAGGCCTAAACTCTCACATTAGCGATAGTACCATAGTCTCCATGCTTGGTTTCAATCTTTAATCAATCAAGTGACTGCATGTCACACTTATTCAATCTTCCCGTGGGATACGCCCACACGACCTTCCGCACCAGGTAGCAAAGTCTGCACATCTATACCATCGGCCATACAATGCTCTAAAGTGAATCAAGAATCCATAAATCAGTATACAAAACTTCTTACACAAGACACCGATCTCAGGTGGTGCTAAAGATAATGTCAGCTTACTCTAAACATCTGAATTCTTTCCTGCTCATCCGAGCTCGTAATATTTTTGTCAACACTGAACTGCAACTTTGATCCTCAGCTTCCAATTCCCGTGTCACTCACTGCACCTAACATGCCACTATGCAAGAGTACAAGAATTTCATTATAACTCCTAAACCACTAATATAATAAATACCTCATCATATAGAAACTTTTCACCTAACTCATTTCAGGAGAACCATTGCATCACGCGACTGAATTCCCATAACTGTAGAAAATACAAATCTCAAGTTGTGGTCTAAACTACCATAACTCTTACGGGATCCATCTATACATAACAAGCCATAATAATCAAATTCCTCTAATTAACTTAAATTACAGCGGCCGTCAAGCGTTGCACGTACCGCCAAAATTCATCTGTATATCTTAACACGCTGAAGGAACTGATCATTGCCACCACCATGCCGATTCAACCATGGCTAACCGAACCAACTTCTTCTAATTTACTCCGGACATACCTTAGAAATAATAATATCTCCATTCAAAATATAACAAACTTAATCCGCACTCAGCCTGAGTGACCCAAATCCCCATTGTCTCAAAACCCATGAACCTTCTTGTACCCTCCTTTTGGGCACATTCGCATCTTTAGCTCGTACACCCATTCTGATAATCCCTCTGCGAATCCGAAGCTATTTTCTCCCATTCCTCCAATGCTACACCACAGGTCGATGATAACATAGAACACTCCAAGCCCCTTTCATAATCCACTGCAGAAGCACGATACTTAACCACACCATGGACTCAAAATCCTGAGGCACCGCACTTTAATTTTGAACCCGCTAGGATCGTTATTGAGAATCACCCACTCTGACTTGGTCCCGAATATAAGCCAAACTCTAGTGCTCTGCTAGCACGTGAACACCCTATCAAGGAAGCACCTGACTGAATTCTTTTCCTTATACATTAACCCCTACAAGAATCATAAACTCTAAGCCTTCCCAAAACCTGAACATGAATCGATAAGGCCAAAATAACACGCATTCATCAAATCCTTTGCTCGAGTTACCACTGATATTTTCTTTCCTTAGTCATAATAACTCACCAATGCACCAATAACTAGAAACCATACAAGCAGACAACCACGCGATCCAATTGTAGATGGTGGGGCTCCCCCACTTAGCTTGAAGCTACAATTACATAACCCTGGAACCTACCAAGATTTCTCCTTCACAATTACCATGATACCGCACAATTAACCCGACAAACTTCTTATAGTTTCTTGTTAAACTTTTCATGAACCCTCTGAATCATCAACCCCCAAATCGCATATTTGGTTTTCTGTTGGGTAGTAGGTAGAATTCTTTATAGAAAATTCATTAAATCACGCAACCACTAACCTGCTCCCAGGAGATAACCCACCTGTGAATTCCCAAATCACTCTACACTTTCTTCAAACAAGTGGCTTCCTACCATAGAACCCATATGTTATCCTGCTACTTCGACTTTGGCTAAACCATCTTTTTTAAGCAACTGCTCGACCTCTGCTTTTCACACTTGACCTGCTAGTAATTCAACCATTCCCACCGTGTCCTTTCTCATCCTTCGTTACCCAAATGCTGCCTCAAATCAAAACCTATCTCTATAGCACCTGAACTAATAAATTACTACCAACTCTAAACCTCCTGGAAGCTCGTCTTTCTCGAGCCATCAATATTAGAAATACCAATTCGATCCCGAATCCTCTACACACTGCTATTTTTGATAATCGCTTCTCAAACACCATTTCACAGCACTCTACCCCATAGGCAAACCAAAGAGGCCATAACACCGGCGAACCGTAACACTTCAAAAAAGGACCACAACACTACATCACAGATGAAAATTCCACAACATTCAAAAATACCAAGTCTTCTCACTCCATCAATTCAAACCCGAACATTCATAGCCCGATTGCTTTTCCTTTGCTGGAATTAAATGTTGAGCCTCTAAAGCATACGCTGAGAAATCCTCATTTTAAGTCATTCACTACGTCAGCACATAAACGAGCACCCCACATTACATAATTACTGTGAGATAACAACTCATGAACATCATAGCAACCTTCACGTAGCCTCGAAACCACTGAAAACACAACTACTGAGCTGAAATGATAGAACATCCTTCCGCAAATAGATGATAATGACTTGCTCGAATGCCCATGGAGAAACATCCTGCCCACGTCTGTAGTACCACTACAACTCCTCGATAACCAATTGACACGAGCGTTGAACATTATGTAAGAATGAGTAGGACGGATATAAAGGCATAAGCCTCAAAGGAATCAAATCGCACAATGAGGAATCAAGAAAGGGAAGTGCTCCTAATAGCCCTATAGCCACTCGAAGATAAGTACAAACGTCACCGTACCAATTCGCAAGACTCTACTAGACTAGGTCATGACTCGTGAGATCCAAATGAACCTAACATTCTGATACCAAGCTGTCACGACCTAAAATCCATTAAAGGTCGTGATGGCGCCTAACATCGTTGTCAGGCAAGCCAACAGTGAATGATTAACTTAATTACTCATTTTAGTATTTCGAAATCAAAATTTTCATTTAATTAAATAGCATGAAATAGAATTTACAAGGTAAATGATGATATTTACACGAACTACGATAATGAACCACCCTTAGGAACCCCCAAAACCCAGTGTCACAAGTGCATGAGTATCAACTAGGATATATAATAAAATACAATATTTGTCTAGAATACAAATTAGATAGGAGAATATAAATAACTCTGATGGAGATTCTACAGGTTGCAGATCGTAACATGAAATACAGCTCACGGTAAGTCCCCGCAATAATCGTGCCTCTGCGCCCAAAAGACCACTAGACATATATGTACCTACACAAAAATATGCAGCAGGTGTAGCATGAGTACATAAATCAACGCGTACCCAGTAAGTATCTAGCCTAACCGTAGAGAAGTAGTGATGATGGGTCGATATCGACACTTACTAGTGGTCCAATAAGACAATTACAATAAGAAGTAAGCAGATATGGGGCAGAGCAAGTAAACGAAAAAAACAAGTATAAATATGTGGTATAATTCTCCACGCAACAATAAAATTCAAGCTCTCAATTGGCAGTTACCTACTCAATCGGAGTATATATATATATATAATGGACCTCACCATATAGGTCATCACAGTTCAAATAAGGAAAATTCACAAATACACTAGCTTCTTGTCAAATATTATGCACGATTCCATAAAAGTATTTAATAGAAACGTCGAGGCGTATGTCCCGATCCTATCATACTGTGTGCACTGCCGAGAGTCGAATGACACGAACCATAAATGCATCCATTATACTGCCAAGGCAAACAACCCGCTCCCATGAGTGTGTTACATAATCTTGCTGAGACGAACAAACCCATCCCATTAGAATAAGAAGTTTTAACGGGTCCTTGACCCCACTCACGAATAACATGTGAGTTGTAAATTTTTAAGCAAAACCTTCCGATGAAAATGCATAGCATGGGAGAAATCCGTAATAGGAGCACAATCATTCCGCGGCTAATCATGAAACTCATCAACTCCCTACAATAGCAAGTCTATCACTCTACGCAAGTCTATTCTCAAGTTGTAACGTAAAAATAAAGGAGTTTAATTGGCGAGGTATAACTCAAATAGTACATCTATAGTATGGCAGGAACCTAAATCTACCCGGACATAACATAAATCTATCTATGTACGGACTCTCATCACCTCCTGTGCATGTAGCCCCCGCAACAAGTAATACATAACAAATACATCACCTAGGGGTAGTTTCTCCCTTACAGAGTTAGACAGGAAACTTACATCGCTTCGAAGTTCCATAACCGGCTCCAAAGCCTCTTTAACACCTCAAATTGATGCTCGTCGCTCAAAAACTAGTCAAACAATATGCAAATTATTCAAAATATACTCTAATACTTACAATTTAACAATTTATAAAAATTCCCAACTCCGCTCAAAAATTCGGCAGTGGGGCCCACGTCTCGAAATCCGACAAACTCATAAAATCCGACAATCCATTCAATTACGAGTCCAACCATTCTAGTTTCACTCAAATCCGACTTTGAATCGACATTCAAATCCCAAAAATTTATTTTATGAAATTTCTACAATTTTCCCCAAATTTCTATCTCAAAATATTGATTAAATGATTAAAACAATGATATATTCATTTTAATTAACAAAATCCGAGTTAGAATCACTTACCCCGATGAATTTCTTGAAAAACCCATGAAACATCGCCACAACCCGAGCTCTCTAGGTCCAAAAATGAAAAATGAGATGAAAACCTCATTTATATTGTACCAAAATCTGACCCCCCCCCCATGGTGCTGACCGCACATTTTCTTTTGCGGTCGCACATTCCAAGTCATGCGGCCGCGATCCAAATTGTACGGCCGCACTTCAGCAACATCTGCGCTACCAGGCTTTAGTAAATTGATCATAAGTTTTTGCAAAAATTTCCAAATAATTAATAGGATACCTTTCTGGAAACTAGATTCAAAGGGTTACAACTTTTATTTTTGAATAATCTCCAAATTCCTTGTAGATGAAAAGATATAAGCTTCCAAAGTCAGACCATCGAACCTGCAGAATCCCCGTTCTGCGAACGGGAGAAGAATTCTGCGGTCCGCACTTTTCCTCTGCGATCCGCACATGAGGCTTTGCCTCCGCACTCCAAAATGTGCCCCCACACTTCCAAAAGTCCCAGAACAACATCATAGTGCCGAAATGCCCCGAGTCGCTCAAAATTCATCCCGAAACACACCCGAGCTACTTGAAACTCTGTTCGAATGTACCATCAAGTCCTAATATAGGGTACGAACTTAGTCAGGCCTCAAATCACATAAAAAATATGAATCGGCGCCTCAATTCAAGCCTACTAAAACTAAGGGAAATTTCAACTTCTACGATCGATGTCAAACCTATAAAATCAAGTCTGATTGACCTCAAATTTTGCATACAAGTCACATTTGGCATTACGGACCTACTCCAACTTACGGGATCAGAATCCGAACACGATATCAAAAAGTCCACTCCCGGTCAAACTTCCCAAAAACCTTTAAATTTCCAGCTTTCGCCAAATGACCCCGAAATGACCTACGGGCCTCTAAATCCACATTCAGACGCGCTCCTAAGATCAGAATCACCATACAGAGCTATTCCCAGGCTCGAAATCCCAAACGTACATCGATATCATTGAAATACACTTCAACCCAAATTCATGAAATTCTTCCAAAATGACAACTTTCCACAATAAGCGTCGTAACGCTCCCGGGCCATCCAAAACCTGATACGGACATATGCCCAAGTCCAAAATCATCATACGAACCTACTGGAACCTTCAAATCCCGATTCCGAGATCGTTTACTCAAACGTCAAACCTTAAGTTAATTCTTCCAACTTAAAGCTTCCGAAATTAGATGTTTCTTTCCAAATCAACTCCAAACTTTCGAAAATCCAATTTCGACAATACGTACAAGTCATAATACATTAAATGGAGCTACTCAGGGCCTCAAACCGCCGAACGGCGTGCTAGAGCTCAAAATGACCGGTCGGGTAGTTACAATAAATAAATTTCAAAATTAGTATAAATAAGTAAATATTTATAGTGCTTGATGAATCTGAATGAGATAATTAATTCTAAGATGCAGTCTCTCAATTTTTTATTAAAAAAAACTTTGCATAACTTTTTCCCTTTCCTATTTTCTTGGCTTTGTTTGCATACATGATTCAATAAATTACTACTAATGTGTAGTTCACTTGCTAGTCAAAATAGTTAAAGACAAGTTGGATCGTGCTACCTAACAATAGCTATCAACCCATGTTATGGATGGTCGATGGGTGTTGGACCAATGACATACCTATAAGAAAATTGTCTAACTTATAGCACCCTATTCAATAGAGTTAACAACAACAACAACAACAATTATCCAGTAAAATTCCATAAAGTGGGGTCTGGGGAGGGTAATGTGTACGCAGACCTTACCCCTATCCCAATAAGGCAGAGAGGTTGTTTCCGATAGACCCTCGGCGCAGAAAGACGAAAATAAAAAACAAGAAAATACAATTCATTAGTAACTCCAGTAGAAACCGTAATAGTAATAGAAGCATAACAACCAAAAGATAAATGACATGCAATAACAGTAATCAGTATCTAAGGCTCGGGGCTAAGATAAACAGCAAGGATAGTGTGGACTCAACATAAACTGCAAACCATCTAAGATCAACCCTAATCCAACCCCGTCTTACCTCCGGTATGAAGTAAGGAAAGTTCTACTACCCCTAACCTACAACCCTAATGCTTGACCTCCAGACTGTAAGCACGTGATTTTTTCCCTATATGAGAATTACTCCCAAAAAATCCAAAAATAAAATGATTTTTCTTTGGTGTGCAATTTTGTGATATTTTGTGATATTTTGTGATATTTTGAATAATTATTTGTATTTGTCTGTGCGTGTTTATTTGATAAATTAATAAAAAAATACAAAAATATGTCGCATTTTGCATGTAGGATTTAATTATATAGTTGTTAGTAATTAAATTTGTTTTACAAAAATTAAAAAATTACAAAAATAAGCATCGTTTGCATTTTTAGCATTTAATGTCCAAATATACAATTTTATGCTTAATTAATACTTAATTGCGCGTTAATTGTTATTGGGAGTTAATTTGCACTTTTATAACTTAATTTAATTCTTAATAATATTTTAAGTATTTTTATAATTTAGTTTTAGAGAAATAAAAGAAGAAAAGAAAGCAAAAATATAAAGAAAGTCGGAATTAGGCCTCTTCTTCAATTTCAAGCCACAGGCCCAAAAATTGGCCCAATCTTCCCTACGACCCAGTCCATTTCGAACTGGGTCGACCCAGTCCATAACCCAAAAGACTCAAACCCCATTTGTCTTTCATTTTTACAAAACAAAAACAAAACAAAAAAAATAAGAGAAGAAAACCCTAAAAATCTAAAGCATCCGCCCCCCCCCTATTCTCTTTCTTCTTCCTCAAAACTCCAAAGCACAACCATGGCTTCCCTCTCCCATTCCCCTCCATCTTCACGTCTTCATCTTTTCCGTCGACGTCGTCCATGGTTTCTCTGTTGCTTCATCTTCTTCGTCCGAACGAACATCGACGTCTTATGTCCAAGCTGCTCACCCTCGCCATGGCCAGTCGCTATTGTTGCTCACGCAGCTGCTACTGCGCTGCCTTCTTCTCCGATTGCCCTTACCCTCGTCATCAACCCCCATTTATGTCGATTACAGTCGACAACCAGGGACGACCCAAACAGCCCACCTGCTGCTCACGCAGCTGCTACTGCTGCCATTGCCTTCGTCGACCATTGCTTCCGAGCTGCTGCTGCCGAGTTACTGCGTCGACTTCCTCCCTACCTGCTGCCTCGTCCAGTTTTCCCCCCCGTTTCTGCGTCCCCAGTCGATAGAACCAGTCGACCACTTGCTCTCATGACTTCTGCTTCACTCCATCTCCTTCACGTAAACAAGTGAATCTCAGGTGCCTTGTTCATGCACTTCTGCCGCGACAACTGTTGCTGCTGCTTTGGCGCGGCTTCAGTTGGTTTCGTAGGTTCGTGTTCGTCGCCGTTTGGTCGAGCTTTGGCCGAGGTTCGTCGAGTCAGTCCATACATATTTCATGTCGATCCGGTTAGTGGATTTTTGAGTTTTATATTGTCCGCATTTTTGTTTTGATATTTTCGAATCTAAAATCGGCAAATGTTTGTTTTGTTTATCGTTTGACTTAATTTTTAGTTCATGTTCATATGTTGTTTGTTAGATAAATTTTTCAGATTTCAAAGGAAGGATTAATTAGTTATTTTTCATGTTTATTTCATGTTTGTATTGTTGTTTAAGTGAATATTTGTTAGTTTAATATTTGTTAGATTCAAATTGAAATTTAATTAATTGTTTCTTCAATTTGTTTCATGTATTTGATGTATTTTTCGGAAATTGTTAATATTGTTAAAGTTCAAGTTTAAATTCATAATTGTTTCTTCTTAGTTTTGTTTTGTCATTTGCCTAAAAGAATTTAGTTGCAATAAGGGAAGTATATTGGTTTTAGTCATTTGAATCCGTCATTTTTATTTTTAGATTTAATTCATGTTCATATTATGTTTGTTTGATTTTGAATCCGAAATGTGTATAGTTTGATTTCTTGTTTACCATTTGTGATTATTTCTTGAATTGGTCTCATAATCTTGTTTAAAGTTTAATATAAGAATTGTTTGTTGTAATATTGTTAGAGTGGATTTTAAGTTCAATATGATTGAATTTAGAAATCTAAATATACTTGTTTGATTGTTATTGTTGTTTAAATCCGAAAAATAGATTTGTTGTTGCTAAAAATATTGTTCAATCAAATTTTAGTTGTTCTTGGTTGTTCAATTTGTGTTCATGTGATTTATTGTTGAAATGTTGTTAAAATCATGTTCATGTGATCTTGTTGTTATGATGTTCATCCGTGTTCATATTGTTGTTTGAACATTGTTAGAAATTGATCATATTGTCTATATTTTGGTTAAGTTTGATTAATTGATGTGTTATAGCTGATGGTTAGTTTGGTAAATTTGTAATACGTTCAGGGGTAGTTTGGTAATTTCAGTAAGGTCGGAAGGGGTAGTTTAGGAATTGTACATTTTGTAATTATTTATTTGAAGCATGGGGGACAAAATGAAATGAGGTGAGTTGTGATATGATTATTTAATATAAAGGGGGGACAAGATTTAAATTAAAAGGGAATCTTGTATTATTTTAAATAAAGCATGGGGGACAAAATGAAATGGGGTGGTGTGATATGTTTATTTAATATAATGGGGATGAGTGGGAAGATAATGGGTTTGGTAGAGAAAATGAGTTGATTTTAATTGATTAAAAGATTTATGGAATGGGTTATAAGAAGTCTTAAAATCAGAACAAAAAGGGAGGGAATAAAAAGGGAGAGATAGAAAAAAACATAGACAGAAAAAATGGGAGAGAGAAACAAATCTGAAAATAAGAGAGAGAAAAGGGCTGAACATTTAAGAGATAGAAAATTCCGGAAAAATATTTAAGCTTTCAAATAATAAAAAAAAAACTAAAAAAATATTCTGCTTTCTTTTGTTGTTTGAAATCAGAATTAATTGTTGTTTCATCAAAGCTGGAAGCTTTTGTTT
The DNA here is from genome assembly GCF_000715075.1 of Nicotiana tabacum. Lineage (NCBI taxonomy): Eukaryota > Viridiplantae > Streptophyta > Magnoliopsida > Solanales > Solanaceae > Nicotiana > Nicotiana tabacum. The sequence continues at coordinate 121,659,223 of NC_134087.1, forward strand.
TTTTTGGATTACTACTCCACCGGTCCGTTACTGGGTTGTTACTGTTGATGTGTTGTACTGATTTTACTGCTGCTGCTGATTCTCATCTTCATTTTCTTTTGCTTCCAATATCAGGTACACAACTGACACGCTGGTTATTGTAATCCGAAATATGAAGCATGAATACGAAAAAATGAAGAGTTGAAATTTTGAATTATATTTAATTATATTCTGAATTTTATTTGTATGTATAAATTATGTAGTCTGCAAAAAATCAGAATCATGTAGATATTTAATACATATAGTGGAACATTCGACGATAGCTTAACAAATGAACTATCTACATCTATTGCCTAAAAATAAATAAATGGTGTAGTAATTCCGTTGAATAAAAAATCAAACGAATAGGCCATTTAGTTAAATAATATTGGTTAATTTCAGCATATAAATGGTCTAGGATTAAAATTAGAATTGTTTTTTTTTAATTTGACAAACTGAGAACATGCCTAGTATAATGTAACTAAGTAATAACATGTAAATAAATTAAGATATTTCTCCTTTATTTTGTAGAGACAAATTTCAATAAAAAATGTAGGCATTTTAGGACTGCCCTTTTAAAAATAAAATGAGATGAGCCTCGCCCAATAAAATGTACTAATTGCGGGGCCCTCAATAAATATTTAATTGAGTATTTAGAATTCGGGATGGACTGTTTATTGAATTCCACAGTCTTACCCATAAATAATAATATGCTAATTGCTTTAGGCACGATTTAATAATAATACATTCTTAAATATGGGTGCGCATTTATGCGACCCAAATCCAAATCCTAAAACATTGAATAAAAATACGTTCCGGATCGCGGGTGCATTTTATGTGACGCAATCCAAAGACATGTTTTTAAACGATGTTCACATTCTTGTAAAAATAATAATAACAATTATGAAAGCGGTAAAAAGATAAAACTTGCACATGAGTCCATATTTGTATAAAATCAGATAATCAAGCCAAATATAACAGTTGAGCGACCGTGCTAGAACCACGGAACTCGGGAATGCCTAACACCTTCTCCCGGGTTAACAGAATTCCTTATCCGGATTTCTGGTTCGCGGACTGTAATACAGAGTCATTTTTCCTCGGTTCGGGATTAAAATAGGTGACTTGGGACACCCTAAATCTCCCAAGTGGCGACTCTGAAATAAAGAAATAAATCCCGTTTCGACTGTCCTTTAATTGGAAAAAACTCCCTACGCCCTTCGCGGGGTCGGAAAAAGGAGGTGTGACAGCTCTGGCGACTCTGCTGGGGACATATGACCCAGAACCACTGGTTCAGGGTTAGAAATTCGAGCTTAGATAAATTGTTATATTTGGCTTTATCTGATTTTTACATGTGTTTGAGCCTAATGTGCTAAATGATGCTTTTACCGCTTTGATATTATGTGAACTGTATATAAATTGTGCCGAAACCCATCCTCTCTCTGAGTCTTCTGAATCATGAAGAAGGGTGTACTTCGTACGACTTCTTTTCTGTATAGTGTCAAGTCCCAATTTAGAACGAGGTTTGGATAAGTCGCAAAGCCGGTGAAGCTTCTGTATTCCCGGATTGCCGCCTCCTCCTCGGCTCGAGCTGTCCGCTCGGGTAAGCCAGGTAAAGAACAAACACCTAGGTTCTGAACCTAGTATAACAAAGCCACATGCCGGATCCCTAGTAGGAGCGTTTGTTTGCATCACGTGCATTTGACTTTGGAGGCCCAACACAGGGGTTGGGTCTGTCTAGGACAGGTGTACCAAAAATGAAAATGACCATCCTGATGCATCTTACTTGCTACTACTTGCGCATTTATTTGATTCGGACTTGTGTGCTGACTGACTTGTGAATATCAGGAATAATATTTTGAAATTGAAAAAAAAACGAAATAGCGGTTAGGGAATTGATTGTTTATTTTTGAAAAGAAAACAAATGCCCAAATACTGTCAAAACTCTGCCGAAATTTTAAGAAAATGAAAAAAAATGTCTTATTAGTTTGTTTTATTAAAAGCTAAGAAAAGAAAAAAAAAGTCGTTGTTCTGTTTTTGTTTTTCAAAAATAAAAAATAGAAAAAATATATAGTTTGTCTTGCCATGAAAATGAAAATAAAAAAGAGTCTTATTTTTAAAATGGTTTTTTTTTATTATTTATTTGCTTATGAAAATGCAAAAAAAAAAAAAAGTCTTTCAAAAAAAATAAAAAAAAGTCTTTCATTATTTGTCGCAAATATATATATAAATCCGAAAAGTTTTTTTTATTTCCAAAAGATATATATATCTTTATTTGTTGCAAAGAATATTTGTCTTGCCAAGAAAATTCAAAATAAAATTCCAAAAGATATGTCTTGCAAAAAATAATATAAATTTCTTTATTTTCCATTGTTGATAAAACAAAAAATAAAAAAAAATTCTTTTTAAAAAAAATTCCGAAAATATTTTGGATTCTTCTTTCAAAATTGAAAAGAAAATTCAAAATTCAAAAAATATTTTTTAGAAGCATTTCTTTTATCAAAAGTAAAATTCCAAAAATATTTTTTTTCTTTAGAATAAAAAAAAACAAATGGAAATTCGAAAAAAAAAACTTCCTTTTACTTTTGAAATTCTCAAAGTTCAAATCAAAAGAAAAGGAATTTTTACAAGTTTTTCTTTCAAAAAGAAATCAATCAAAAAAAAATATACTTCCTTTGAGCAGTTCTTTCACAGTTCCAATAAAAAAAATATTAGTTCATTTACTTATTCACGAGGCCCGAACTACGCGGGTTTGATTCTCACCGGATGTGAGATACGTAGGCAACCCTCATCGGGTCCAACCCCACCTTTTGCTAAACTAGCCAAAAATCAAAAATTTTAATCTTGTCATGAATAAGTCGGGTGGTGTCCAACCTCCCCTTTGCTAAAATAGCCCAAAAAAAAACATGTCAAAATTTTAATTTTGTCATAGAGAAGTCGGGTGACGCTGTTTTATGAAGACATAGCCGAATGTTCCCGAAAGGGACGCCGGGAGGCTGACTTTGCATAAACAACCACCTTCGGGTCATTTTTAAGATTTTGTCTAGTTGACCCACACAGCCTTAAAAATCTTCGTCCCCGAGGCGTTGAAAGGCCGTGTTGGCAATATTGACTTTTCTAATTCGAAAAATGATAAAAAGAGTCATAAATAAGTCGGGTGATGCTATTTTGTCAAAAATAGCCGAATGTTCCCGAGAGAGACGCCGGAAGGCTGACTTTGCATAAACAGCCACCTTTTTGGGTCATGTTTAGGATTTTGGTCTAGTTGACCCACACAGCCCTATAAATCTTCGTCCCCGAGGCGCTGAAGGGCCGTGTTTGCAACATCAGGTTTTTAGTATAATTTGAAAAGAAAAAAAAGAGTCAGCGGTCAGGTGAATACCGTTTGGATTTTTTAGTCAAAATAAGCCGAGCCAACTTCGGCCGCGTCTTAAACCGTTCTTGCCGAAATAGCCTTAGAGTATCTGTCAGTTGTCGAAAGGTTATTTTCGTAAAAGAATGGACAAGTGTGTAAAGTGTCATAAAATAATCCTCCCCGGCCTCAAATTCATGTGAAATTTGGAAGGGGGCACATTTGCAAAAAATAACCGTTTGGTTGCATTTGTCAAACGGGGAAAGAAACTGGCCGTTTGTAAATCTTTTAATTAGAATATGTGGGTTGTTTGATTCTCCAGCTTGTAGGTCATCTTCAAACCTTCGAAACCCAGTTTGTTTTAACATGAAAATTGAAAAAAATGTTTAGCATTGTTTATCTTTTATTGGGTCCGAACTACGCTCGGTCTGATTCATGCGGGGTCATGATACGTAGGCAATCTCCATAAGATTCGACCACCACTAAAATAAAAAAAAATATAATAATAAATAAATAAAAGAGAGTGTGGAAGATTTTCAGGGGGCACAATTGTCTAACTGCTTAGGTACATTGTATCTCTGATACATGATTGTCTGTCCAATGCCCTAACACTAACGTGATGACTTCCCTTTGATGTGTCCATGTATAGAAAGTGGTTGGTTGTGGTAACTCCTCCCTGCAAAGCAAAATCAAAGGACAATGGCTCAGAACCGCAGAACCGAGTGGATCGGTACTGATGACCGACAACAATTGGTCGAACAGAACAACAGGTTGGTAGAAGAAGTGAAAATGCTGAGACAGCATGTGGCAGACATGTATCAGGCATGGATAACGGGAAAAGCACCACCCCCTCCACCGCCAAGCCTCTTGAACTCGGTCATTTCCCAAGCACCCAACACCATAATGGAAGATTCTCCATACTCTCCATCTCAACCCATTTATGGCAGCTTTCCCAGCTATCCGAGTAGCTCCATCACTCTTCAATGTTTCTCCGCTCCCCAACACCACTTCTTTCCCCGTGACCTCAAAAGCCATACCTCACTTCCCAGGTACCCGACTCCACGAAATGCTTACCCACCCATACAAGCCTACCAAAAGCCATCTGGATCAGGTTTCCGGCCCTGTCAACATGCAAGAATGAAGAGGTTGCTGAAACGAGAAAAGGCTCTCACCCCTATCGGGGTATCTTATGCCAGTCTGTTTGAAAGGCTAAGGCATGCTGGCTCGATTGAACCACTCCCCGCATGTACTCCAAATCCACTTGCAAGGAGCTTTGATCCGGCAGCGCGATGCGCCTACCACTCCAATGTCATAGGGCACAACATTGAGAGTTGTCATAGTTGGAGAAGGGAAGTAGAGAAAATGATCCGAGAAGGGCGGGTTGTGATTAATAACAGTGACATGGAGCACTCGAACCCCCTCGAGAACTTGCCGACGGAGGTTGATGAGATTGAAGCTGGTAATGGTCTCGGCAGTATTGATGAAAAGCTCAGTGGCTAAAATACCAATTTTGATAAAGTGGGAGGACGCTTCGTTCATTGGTCAGCAAGAGAGAAGCTTGTGGTGGCTCATTTTGTTGTCATTTCTGTTGTTCGGATTATTAGGGTTATAAGTCGGATGTTGTCTTGTCCAGTTTGTTTTAGGATTTTGTTCTGGATTGTTTTGTTTGTTTTGTTATTTAAACCATTTCACCGGTAGTCTAATACAAAATCCGGTCTTTTATTATTTCCAGTCATCTTTTTGTTTAGTCCTTTTATCATTTTTGTTCAATGCCGATTCTAGGGACTTGACATGCGCACCCAGTTTGGGCCTAGTCTTAAAAGTTAATCATAAAACCCTGAGAAGGTGATCAAAGCATTTAAAGGAAATAAGAACGGTTTGAGATTATTTGGAGCCCGAGTCATGTGGAACTGGGGCAAACACAAAGAAAACCGTTAAATAAAGATTCGTCTAAATTGGCATGAGGGTCGTTCATAATAAAAGAGAATGAGAGTGTCGCCCAACGGTGCTTTAGAAGTGACAAATGAACAAACATATGTTTAACATAATTGTCAAGCCCAGCATCGTCGGAAGAGACTATAAATCTATTGTTTGTTGTGTTGTTTGCATTTGGCATGTTTTGAAGACTGGAATGACGAAGGCATTTTGTTCTGCTACCTAAACACTTTATCCTTCGTTACCCCTTTTTGAGCCTTACTTATTTTTCTTTCATACCCCTCGTTCGGAATCAGTAAAAACGACTAGAAAACGCGAGCATGGCATGAAAACATGAAAAGAAAAGAAAAGAAAAGAAAACAACAAAACGAAAAAGAAAAGAAAAGAAAAATGGTAACAAAAAAAAAAGTCAAATGAAAAAAGAGGAATTGGGAACTACGTTTGACCTGATTCCTCAAAGAGGATACGTAGGCGCTTCACGGCTCGGTCATAGTTTTGAAAAAAATATAAATCAATCAAGTAAAATATCCCCAAGCAAGAAACTGGGGCAAAAGTTGCGTTTGTGGTAAATAAATCTAGTTCCGAAAGTTGTAACTAATAACCCAGAATTAATGCATTTTTGAGCCTTTAATACCCTTTTTTTCTAGCCCTATCCAAAACCCACATTACGGTCCAAAGAAAGACCTTCTGACCAGTCTTCAAAAGATGCCAAGTCAGACAAATGAGAGTCTTACCGGTGAACATAACATTCTGTTCCACAGCAGAAAGGACTCTAATCTCCAGCAGAGAGAGTCATACCGGCAACACTCCAAATCCCCAGTGGAGTCGCCAGAGCTGTCACACCTCCTTTTTCCGACCCCGCGAAGGGCGAAGGAGTTTTTTCCAATTAAAGGACAGTCGAAACGGGATTTGTTTATTTATTTCAGAGTCGCCACTTGGGAGATTTAGGGTGTCCCAAGTCACCAGTTTAATCCCGAATCGAGGAAAAGAATGACTCCATATTACAGTCCGCGAACCAGAAATCCGGATAAGGAATTCTGTTAACCCGGGAGAAGGTGTTAGGCATTCCCGAGTTCCGTGGTTCTAGCACGGTCGCTCAATTGTCATATTTGGCTTATTTATCTGATTTTAATACAATTATGAACCGATGTGCCAATTTTAACTCTTTACCACTTTATTATTATTTTTTTTAAAAAAAATTGTGAACATCGTTTAAAACATGTCTTTGGATTACGTCACATGAAATGCACCCGCAATCCGGAACACATTTTTATTCAATGTTTTAGGATTTAGATTTGGGTCGCATGAAATGCGCATCCGAGTTTAAGAAGGTAAAATTAATTAAATCGCGCCTAAAGAGTCTAGCGTATCATTATTTTGGGTAGGGCCGTGAAATTTGCTAAAACGGCTCCTCCCTAATTCTAAGCGATTAAATGTACATTTATTGAGGGCCCCGCAATCTATACATTTCATTAAGCGAGGCTCATCTCATTTATTTGGACAAATCTTAAAACGACTACATTTTTCTATAAAAATGAGTCTCTAAAATAAAGAAAGAAAATCCTAATTTATTACTAGCTTTTATTATTTTAAGAAGACATGACATGCTAATTGCTTGATTAATACAAATATTGATGATACAAATGCGGGAATACATTTCAGTTCTAGGTCGCCCACCAGTAGAATGCGGGAATACATTTCAGTTCTAGGTCGCCCACCAGTAAAATGCGGGAATACATTTCAGTTCTAGGTCGCCCGCCAGTAAAATGTGGGAATACATTTCAGCTCTGATACCAGAGCTGTCACACCTCCTTTTTCCGACCCCGCGAAGGGCGTAGGGAGTTTTTTCCAATTAAAGGACAGTCGAAACGGGATTTATTTCTTTATTTCAGAGTCGCCACTTGGGAGATTTAGGGTGTCCCAAGTCACCTATTTTAATCCCGAACCGAGGAAAAATGACTCTGTATTACAGTCCGCGAACCAGAAATCCGGATAAGGAATTTTGTTAACCCGGGAGAAGGTGTTAGGCATTCCCGAGTTCCGTGGTTCTAGCACGGTCGCTCAACTGTTATATTTGGCTTGATTATCTGATTTTATACAAATATGGACTCATGTGCAAGTTTTATCTTTTTACCGCTTTCATAATTGTTATTATTATTTTTACAAGAATGTGAACATCGTTTAAAAACATGTCTTTGGATTGCGTCACATAAAATGCACCCGCGATCCGGAACGTATTTTTATTCAATGTTTTAGGATTTGGATTTGGGTCGCATAAATGCGCACCCATGTTTAAGAATGTATTATTATTAAATCGTGCCTAAAGCGATTAGCATATTATTATTTATGGGTAAGACTGTGGAATTCACTAAACAGTCCATCCCGAATTCTAAATACTCAATTAAATATTTATTGAGGGCCCCGCAATTAGTACATTTTATTGGGCGAGGCTCATCTCATTTTATTTTTAAAAGGACAGTCCTAAAATGCCTACATTTTTTATTGAAATTTGTCTCTACAAAATAAAGGAGAAATATCTTAATTTATTTACATGTTATTACTTAGTTACATTATACTAGGCATGTTCTCAGTTTGTCAAATTAAAAAAAAATAGCAATTCTAATTTTAATCCTAGACCATTTATATGCTGAAATTAACCAATATTATTTAACTAAATGGCCTATTCGTTTGATTTTTTATTCAACGGAATTACTACACCATTTATTTATTTTTAGGCAATAGATGTAGATAGTTCATTTGTTAAGCTATCGTCGAATGTTCCACTATATGTATTAAATATCTACATGATTCTGATTTTTTGCAGACTACATAATTTATACATACAAATAAAATTCAGAATATAATTAAATATAATTCAAAATTTCAACTCTTCATTTTTTCGTATTCATGCTTCATATTTCGGATTACAATAACCAGCGTGTCAGTTGTGTACCTGATATTGGAAGCAAAAGAAAATGAAGATGAGAATCAGCAACAGCAGTAAAATCAGTACAACACAGCAACAATAGCCCAGCAACAGTAACAACCCAGTAACGGACCGGTGGAGTAGTAATCCAAAAAAAACAAAAGCTTCCAGCTTTGATGAAACAACAATTAATTCTGATTTCAAACAACAAAAGAAAGCAGAATATTTTTTTAGTTTTTTTTTTATTATTTGAAAGCTTAAATATTTTTCCGGAATTTTCTATCTCTTAAATGTTCAGCCCTTTTCTCTCTCTTATTTTCAGATTTGTTTCTCTCTCCCATTTTTTCTGTCTATGTTTTTTTCTATCTCTCCCTTTTTATTCCCTCCCTTTTTGTTCTGATTTTAAGACTTTTTATAACACATCCCATAAATCTTTTAATCAATTAAAATCAATTCATTTTTTCTACCAAACCCATTATCTTCCCGCTCATCCCCATTATATTAAATAAACATATCACACCACCCCATTTCATTTTGTCCCCCATGCTTTATTTAAAATAATACAAGATTCCCTTTTAATTTAAATCTTGTCCCCCCTTTATATTAAATAATCATATCACAACCCACCCCATTTCATTTTGTCCCCCATGCTTCAAATAAACAATTACAAAATGTACAATTCCTAAACTACCCCTTCCGACCTTACTGAAATTACCAAACTACCCCTGAACGTATTACAAATTTACCAAACTAACCATCAGCTATAACACATCAATTAATCAAACTTAACCAAAATATAGACAATATGATCAATTTCTAACAATGTTCAAACAACAATATGAACACGGATGAACATCATAACAACAAGATCACATGAACATGATTTTAACAACATTTCAACAATAAATCACATGAACACAAATTGAACAACCAAGAACAACTAAAATTTGATTGAACAATATTTTTAGCAACAACAAATCTATTTTTCGGATTTAAACAACAATAACAATCAAACAAGTATATTTAGATTTCTAAATTCAATCATATTGAACTTAAAATCCACTCTAACAATATTACAACAAACAATTCTTATATTAAACTTTAAACAAGATTATGAGACCAATTCAAGAAATAATCACAAATGGTAAACAAGAAATCAAACTATACACATTTCGGATTCAAAATCAAACAAACATAATATGAACATGAATTAAATCTAAAAATAAAAATGACGGATTCAAATGACTAAAACCAATATACTTCCCTTATTGCAACTAAATTCTTTTAGGCAAATGACAAAACAAAACTAAGAAGAAACAATTATGAATTTAAACTTGAACTTTAACAATATTAACAATTTCCGAAAAATACATCAAATACATGAAACAAATTGAAGAAACAATTAATTAAATTTCAATTTGAATCTAACAAATATTAAACTAACAAATATTCACTTAAACAACAATACAAACATGAAATAAACATGAAAAATAACTAATTAATCCTTCCTTTGAAATCTGAAAAATTTATCTAACAAACAACATATGAACATGAACTAAAAATTAAGTCAAACGATAAACAAAACAAACATTTGCCGATTTTAGATTCGAAAATATCAAAACAAAAATGCGGACAATATAAAACTCAAAAATCCACTAACCGGATCGACATGAAATATGTATGGACTGACTCGACGAACCTCGGCCAAAGCTCGACCAAACGGCGACGAACACGAACCTACGAAACCAACTGAAGCCGCGCCGAAGCAGCAGCAACAGTTGTCGCGGCAGAAGTGCATGAACAAGGCACCTGGGATTCACTTGTTTACGTGAAGGAGATGGAGTGAAGCAGAAGTCATGAGAGCAAGTGGTCGACTGGTTCTATCGACTGGGGACGCAGAAACGGGGGGGAAAACTGGACGAGGCAGCAGGTAGGGAGGAAGTCGACGCAGTAACTCGGCAGCAGCAGCTCGGAAGCAATGGTCGACGAAGGCAATGGCAGCAGTAGCAGCTGCGTGAGCAGCAGGTGGGCTGTTTGGGTCGTCCCTGGTTGTCGACTGTAATCGACATAAATGGGGGTTGATGACGAGGGTAAGGGCAATCGGAGAAGAAGGCAGCGCAGTAGCAGCTGCGTGAGCAACAATAGCGACTGGCCATGGCGAGGGTGAGCAGCTTGGACATAAGACGTCGATGTTCGTTCGGACGAAGAAGATGAAGCAACGGAGAAACCATGGACGACGTCGACGGAAAAGATGAAGACATGAAGATGGAGGGGAATGGGAGAGGGAAGCCATGGTTGTGCTTTGGAGTTTTGAGGAAGAAGAAAGAGAATAGGGGGGGGGGGTGGTTTAGATTTCTTATTTTTTTTTGTTTTGTTTTTGTTTTGTAAAAATGAAAGACAAATGGGGTTTGAGTCTTTTGGGTTATGGACTGGGTCGACCCAGTTCGAAATGGACTGGGTCGTAGGGAAGATTGGGCCAATTTTTGGGCCTGTGGCTTGAAATTGAAGAAGAGGCCTAATTCCGACTTTCTTTATATTTTTGCTTTCTTTTCTTCTTTTATTTCTCTAAAACTAAATTATAAAAATACTTAAACTATTATTAAGAATTAAATTAAGTTATAAAAGTGCAAATTAACTCCCAATAACAATTAACGCACAATTAAGTATTAATTAAGCATAAAATTGTATATTTGGACATTAAATGCTAAAAATGCAAACGATGCTTATTTTTGTAATTTTTTAATTTTTGTAAAACAAATTTAATTACTAACAACTATATAATTAAATCCTACATGCAAAATGCGACATATTTTTGTATTTTTTATTAATTTATCAAATAAACACGCACAGACAAATACAAATAATTATTCAAAATATCACAAAATATTACAAAATTGCACACCAAAGAAAAATCATTTTATTTTTGGATTTTTTGGGAGTAATTCTCATATAGGGCAAAAATCACGTGCTTACACAGACATTCCTATCAAGGGTCATGTCCTTAGAAATCTGCAGTCGTGCCATGTCCTGCCTGATCACCTCTCCCCCAATACTTCTTAGGCTTCTCTCTACCTCTTCTTGTACCCACCACGACCAACCACTCACACCTTCTCACCGGAGCATCAAGGCTTCTCCTCCGCACGTGCCCGAACCATCTGAGCCTCGCTTCCTGCATCTTGTCAACCACAGGGGCCACGCCCACCTTATTCCAAATATCTTCATTCCTAATCATGTCTATCCTAGTGTACCCGCACGTCCACCTCAGTATCCTCATCTTTGCTACCTTCATCCTCTAGATATGGGAGTTCTTAACTGGCCAACACTCTACCCCATACAACATGGTCGGTCTAACTACAGCTCTATAAAACTTACCTTTGAGTATCGGTGGCACTTTCTTGTCACACAAGACTCCATATGCAAGCCTCCATTTCATCTAGCCCACCCCTATATGGTGAGTGACGTCCTCATCGATCTCTCCGTCCCCCTGAATCATCGACCCAAGGTACTTGAAGCTATATCTCTTGGGGATGACCTGTGATCCAAGCCTCACGTCCCTGCCTACTTCCCTTGACTCAGCGCTAAACTTGCACTCCAAGTACTTTGTCTTAAACCTGCTCAATTTGAAACCCTTAGACTCGAGAGTCTGTCTCCAAACCTCCAATCTCTCGTTAAACACCGACCCTCATCTCATTAATTAGAACTATATCATCAGCAAATAATATACACCATGGCATATCCCCTCGAATATGGTGTGTCAATGCATCCATCACCAAGGCAAATAAGAACGAGCTAAGCACAGAGACTTGGTGTAATCCCATAACAATCGGAAAATGCTCTGAGTCACCTCCCACAGTTCTAACCTTAGTCTTAGCTCCATCATACATGTCCTTGATCGCTCTTATGTAGGATACCGGCACGTCCTTTTCTCAAGACATCTCCAGAGCACCTCCCTAGGGACCTTGTCATACACTTTCTCCAAGTCAATAAACACCATGTGCAGATCTTTCTTCTTATTCCTGTACTGTTTCCACCAACCTTCTAATAAGGTGGATAGCTTCCGTAGTAGAGCGACCCGGTATGAACCCAAACTGATTGTCGGATATAGACGTCATCTTCCTCACCCTCACCTCCACCACCCTCTCCCAAACTTTCATGGTATGGCTAAGTGACTTGATACCCCTATAATTGTTACAACACTGAATATCACCTTTGTTCTTGTACAACGGTACCACTGTACTCGACCTCCACTCCTCCGGCATCTTCTTCGTCCTAAAAATTACATTGAACAACCAAGTCAGCCACTCTAATCCCGCTCTACCCACACACTTCCAAAACTCAACTGGAATTTCGTCTGGCCTGGTCACTCTACCCCTACTATCTTACGCAAAGCCCCCAAGACCCCCTCCATCTTAATGCGCCTGCAATACCTAAAATCTCGGAGACTCTCCGAATGACCCAAATCCCCTAGCGCTATATCCCGGTCCCCCTCCTCATTTATAAGACCATAGAAGTACATCTGCCATCTCTGCTTAATCTAGGACTCTCCCATCAAAACTCTACCATCCTCGTCTTTGATGCACCTTACTTGGTCCAGATCCCAGGCCTTCCTCTCCCTCGCTTTAGCCAGCCGAAACAACTTCCTGTCCCCGCCTTTCTCCCCCAATTCCTCGTATAGACGACCAAACGCTGTATTCTTAGCATCCGTGACCGCCAAATTTGCCTCCTTCCTTGCCACCTTGTACCTATCTCTATTTGCTCTTCTCTCCTCCTCGCTTATGCTTCCTACCAACTTCGCGTACGCTACCTTATTCGCCTCCACTTTACCTTGGACTACGTCATTCCACCACCAGTCGCCTTGGTGCCTGCCAGAAAAAACCTTCGATATATCTAGCACCTCTCTCGCCGCCTCCCTCACGTAGTACGCCATCGTTGACCACATAGTGCTCGCGTCTCCACTACTCCTCCAAGCTCCCATATCGGATAACCTCCCCTCCAACTCCTGGCTTTATCCTTAGTTAAAGCACCCCATCTAATCCTTGGTCTACCACGAGCATACCTCTTCTTCTTCTTCATCATAATGCCGATGCCCATCACTAAGAGCCTATGCTGAGTCGCGAGGGTCTCTCCCGGGATAACCTTACAATCCTTGCACAACCCACTATCATACCTTATGAGAAGAAGGTAATCAATCTGAGTCTTCACTGCCGAGCTTTGGAAAGTAACCAGATGCTCCTCCCTCTTCGGAAAAGTCGAGTTCGCAATCACCGGCTCGAAAGCCTTAGCAAAGTCTAACAACGAAGTACCTCCTCCGTTCCTATCCCCAAGGCCAAAGCCATCATGCACCTCACCATAACTACCACCAGCCGACCCAATATGGCTATTAAAATCCCCTCCGATAAATAACCTTTTAGTAGGTGGAATACTACGCACAATCTCGTCCAAACCCTCTCAAAAGCGCCCTTTAACCTCCTCATCCAAGCTCGCTTGCGGCGCGTAAGCGCTAACTACATTAAGGGTGCACTCACCAATCACCAACTTAATAAATATTAGCCTATCATTCACTCGCCTAATCTCAACCACAGACTCTCTAAGATCCCTATCCACCAAGATACCCACTCCATTCTTACCCCTCCCGACTCTAGAGTACCACAACTTATACCCGTTCGCATTCCTCACCTTCGACCCTGCCCACCTAGTCTCCTGGACACAAACTATATTAACCTTCCTCTTTTGGAGAATCTTTGCGAACTCAATAGACTTACCCGTCAGCGTGCCTATGTTCCACGACCCGATCCTCAATCTACAAGCTCCCTCTTTCCCCTTACTCTCTTTGCTTCTCGTCCCATCCACTGACCCCCTCCCCACCCCTTCTCACCCCTGTCATCCCTCGAGGACATGACCTTACTCTACCATCCCATACCACAACCACTATACCTATGACAAACTCCGAAAAACACTAACACAGACCCAAACTAGAAAATAACAGGTAGCAACTACAATAACTCCAATAATATGCTTAAAGTGATGCTAACTAAATAGCCACAATTTAACTAACATAAAGAAAGAGATAATAAAGTGGGAGGTACCAACTCCCGATGGAAAGAACCTGGAAATATGACTCGATACACCGAGGTCATAGAAATCTGTCGTGCATCCTTCCAACTCCCACCAACCTTTGCACACACTAGCCGGTGATGCTCCGCTCTACTTACGCCTCGCGCTTGCTTGGGCAGCCGCAACTAGTTCCCTGAAAAATTACATACAACCACCACGAAACCAATAGGGAGGGGAGTTGTCAACCTGTCCCAAAGGTGGACCTGGACAGAGTAAAAAAATGAGGGACAACAAGGGGGGGGGGGATTGCCGGACAAAGGTCGTCGGCGGGGCTGCTAGGGTTTCAGAACTAAAAATTGGGCTCAAGAAGGGTTGGGTAAAACAATCAGCAGGAAAAAAGAGATGGGTTTATAGGGATAAGAGAGAAGAAGGGAGTGAGGAGAAGAGAAGAAAGACAGAGGAGAGGTGCTTGGAGGTTGCCGGCTAGAAATTCCGGCGTTGAAAAAGAGAAAAGAGAGAGAAGGGGTGGAGAAAAGAGAGAAAAGGGGTTGGAGAAGAGAGAGGAGGGGGGAGGAGAGAGGAAGGAGGGAGAAGAGCGGGAGAGAGAGAGAGAGGCTGACTTACCTGAGGTCGTCGGCACCGGAAAATCAGAAGCAGAAGACAGAGCACTAGCGGGGAGACAAAAACTTGAAGAGAGAGAAAGAGCCGTTTATTCTTTTGAAATAAAACTCTAGCTTAACAACCCAAGTCTAATCAGAATGACAAACAGAAAAATACATATAAAGATGTGTTGTGACAAAGCTTCATTCAATAGAGTTAATAATACCTTAAAACCCTCTTAAACTATCACATTTTTGTCAGTTTCCTACTTAAACTATTCGGTGTCCCCCAAAATTCCCCTGAACTATATTGACCTTCGTATTAAAGGTCCTTCGTCGCTGATCTGGCATAACGTGTGTAAATACTCGCTTGAGAGCGCGTGACAGCTGAAAAAAGTCATCAAAATAGTCCACATAACAGAATATAATGGCTAATTACCCTCTTTCAATTTTTTTAATATTCTCCTTAGTTCAGTTATATCTATCTTTCTTCCTCCTTTTTCATCATTCTTCCTTATTTTTTCATCTTTCTTCTTTATTTTTCACCTTCTTCTTCATTTTAATATTTTTCTTGAGTTCTTCATATGGGTTTCCTCTGGAAAAATTTCTCCCTTTATTCTTGAATTATTTATTATCTTTCTTGTTTTAGTCTCCTTTCATGTCTTACAGATATTGTTGAAAGAATACCAATTTAAATCTTCTTATTAAACCCAACACCTCGTAAAGAATAAAGTTGAATCTCTTGAACCTTCTTTATGTAATCTCAAATTAGAGAATGTAATTGCTGGGCAATTGATATTTTATTTGCGAAATTTTATTTTGTGTAATCCTTTCTATGCAATACGAAAAAGGGACAAAACTACCCTTCAACTATTTGATTTGGTATAAATATGCCCTCCGTCCACCAATTGAACCAAAAATGTCCCCTTTTGTTATCTTTCTAGCTCACTTATGCCCCTACGACTAACGGTCAATGCAAATAAAAAATTATTTAAATTACACGTGGCAAATTTTATTGGTCCAATTTCAAACTATAATCCCAATTAAATAAACCCGCCGTTAACCCCCTTTTTTTATCCAACCACAAAATTTGATCCACCTAAAAAAGGGCCAAACTCTTGATTGTTTAAAAAAAATTAATTTATCCATCTTTTCAACTCTACCATAATCGTAGCTGCCACCATTCCCTTTCCTCCATAACAACTACGCTGCCACTACAACCATGATTCACATGTTTGCTCCATTCCTCCATTTTCGAACACTAACATGAGAATATTATGCTAATCAAAAGGGTTCGATTATAAAATCTTTAATTTTTTCGATTTGATGTCCTTTTTTTGTTGTAAGATTAGGACTTTGTTCAAGGAGGAGTACCTAATTTTTATTTTCTACAATAAACTACCATTTAGGTCTAACAAATTATTAAGAGTTTACAAAATTTACAAAAATTATGAAGAAAAAGTGGACTATTCCAGAATTTAAAGCCCATGAATTCATAATGGGTTCTTTGATTATCTTATGTGGCGAGAAAGAAATTTTTTCTTACCATTGTAAATGACATTTGAATGTGAAAATTAAGGTTGTTTGACGAACATTTTCGAAAAATGACAACTCCAATAGTAAATGTAAAATGAAGAAGATGATAAATATATGGAAAAGGACCAAAACTGCCCTAGATTAAAAATGTGGTGGCAGCACGATTGCTATGTTGGAAAGGGGATGGTGACAGCTATAATGGTGGTAGAAAGTTAATTTTTTTTGACAATCAAGAGTTTGACCATTTTTAAAGCGGGCCGAATTTTTGGGTTGGGTAAACAAAATGGGTTAAGAATGAGTTTATTTAATTGGGGCCATAATTTAAAATTTGACCAATAAAAAGTTGTCGAGTGTAATTTAAGTAGACCTTTTTTTTTATTTTGCATTGACCATTAGTCGTACGGATATAAGTGAGCGAGAAAAATAACGATGAGGGTATTTTTGGCTCAATAGGCAGACGAAGGGCATATTTGTACCAAATCGAATAGTCTGAGGGCATTTTGGCCCTTTTTCGTATGTAATATAAGATGACTTTTTAAAAATGCAACACTATATACCTTTATTTATATTTTTACTGTGCTACAAAGTGAATATAAATAAGGACTTATCAATTGGAATCTAGCGTAAAGCACAATCACAATTAAACCTAAAATTAATACAGTACATTACATATTATTTTAGCCAAAACTCCTAAAATTAATCAATCATTCAAGAGTGATAAATCATGAGTAACCTATATAAAAAACTTTGTACAAACCATAAGTTAATATAGTTAGATAGATGTACCTTTAAAAGTCCAACATGAGGTTTTAATATGGCCAAATACATAAACAACCCATTAAATTTGGCCTAATTTTTTATTTTGCCACTTTAACTCAGTCTTGTTCCATTTTGGCCCTCCAACCCCATTTCTTTTGTTCCACTTTGACACAAAAGCTGACTAGATTCCATGTGTGATTTGCCTCACCCTTATAGGCGCGTGAGAGCCATTTTTTAAGCAAAATTTCATACTCCCAATGTGGAGGTCGATCCAGAATTTAAATCCTATGGATTCAATTTTAAAGTTTTTAATATTGAACCCATTATATTTTTAAAGTTATGAGTTTATATCTATTTTTTTTACAATTTTAATGAATTTTTACTCCGCGTCGAAAGTTATGGGTTCAGTTGAACCCGTAGTTATTACTGAAAATATATTAAAAAAAATATTTTTTTCACGGGAGGGGGGCAGAAAAAACGAAAAAAATAATAATTTGAAATTACAAATTTTTTTTTGCGAGGGGGTGGGGGGCAATGGGGTGGGGGTAGTAATTGGGTATTTGTCCGCGCTGTATTTTTACCTAGGATAAAAGTTTTTGTGTCAAAGTGGAACAAAAGAACCCATTATATTTTTAAATGTTATGGGTTTATATCTATTTTTTTTTTACAATTTTAATGAATTTTTAAATACAATTTTTTACCCCGCGTCGAAAGTTATGGGTTTAGTTGAACCCGTAGTTATTACTGAAAATATATATAAAAAAATATTTTTTCCCCAGGATGTGGGCAGAAAAAACAAAAAAAATAATAATTTGAAATTACAAAAAATAAATTTAAAAAGAAAATTCAGGGAAGGGGGGGGGGGCAGTGGTGTGGGGATGGCGGTAACAGCTGAGTATTTGCACGCGCTGCATTTTTATCTGGGAGAAAAATTTTTGTGTCAAAGTGGAACAAAAGAAATGAGGTTGGAGAGCCAAAATGGAATAAGGCTGAGTTAAAGTGCCAAAATAAAAAATTGGGCCAAGTTTAATAATCTATGTATT